>NW_026893073.1:0-158028 GCF_033815535.1 Pezoporus flaviventris
TGCTGGACCTGTTTCAGCACACAATCCCTTTTACATTGGTGCATTCATCGTTTGCTTTCACTGCTCACTTTCATACAGGAAAAAGCATTTGAATGGAATCAGTCCAGAGGCTGCTCTCTGCTGCGCAGCAACACAGTCAGCACAGAATGAACAGTGGCATCTGCTCACACGGCAGAAGGAGCAGCAGGGAAAGCTAGTGCTCTGCTTCTTCAGCACACAAGCAGCTTTGCAACGGGGTCACCATCATTGCAGTCTCTCCTCGGGTTCATACCTAAAGTCCATTTGAATCCAAATTCTCAAGCGGTCTCAGCTGCCCAGCAGCACAGTGAGTACAGCACGAACGTTTGGCCTCTGCTCCCACAGCAGAAGAGCAAGGATCGAAAGCTGGTGCTGGACCTGTTCAGCACACAATCCCCTTTACATTGGTGCATCCATCGTTGCTTTCACTGCTACACTCGTACAGGAAAAGCATTTGAATAGAAATCAGTCCAGAGCCTGCTCCCTGCTGGCAGCAACACAGTCAGCAACAGAATGAACAGTGGCATCTGCTCACACGGCAGAAGGACCAGCAGGGAAAGCTAGTGCTGTGTCTCTTCAGCACACAAGAAGCTTTGCAACGGGGTCACCATCATTGCAGTCTCTCCTCGGTTTCATACCTAAAAGTCCATTTGAATCCAAATTCTCAGGTGGTGTCTCTCAGCTGCCCAGCAGCACAGTGAGTACAGCACGAAAGTTTGGCCTCTGCTCCCACAGCAGAAGAGCCAGGATTGAAAGCTGGTGCTGGACCTGTTCAGCACACAATCCCTTTACATTGGTGCCTCCATCGTTGCTTTCACTGCTAAGACTCGTACAGGAAAAGCATTTGAATAGAATCCGTCCAGAGCCTTCTCTCTGCAGCTTAGCAACACAGTCAGCACAGAATGAACAGTGGCATCTGCTCACACGGCAGAAGGAGCAGCAGGGAAAGCTAGTGCTCTGCTTCTTCAGCACACAAGCAGCTTTGCAACGGGGTCACCATCATTGCAGTCTCTCCTCGGTTTCATACCTAAAAGTCCATTTGAATCCAAATTCTCAGGTGGTGTCTCTCAGCTGCCCTGCAGCACAGTTAGTACAGCACGAACGTTTGGCCTCTGCTCCGACAGCAGAAAGAGCCAGGATTGAAAGCTGGTGCTGACCTGTTCAGCACACAACCTCTTTTACATTGGTGCATTCATCGTTGCTTTCACTGCTCACTTTCATACAGGAAAAGCATTTGAATGGAATCAGTCCAGAGGCTGCTCTCTGCTGCGCAGCAACACAGTCAGCACAGAATGAACAGTGGCAATCTGCTCACACGGCAGAAGGAGCAGCAGGGGAAAGCTAGTGCTCTGCTTCTTCAGCACACAAGCAGCTTTGCAACGGGGTCACCATCATTGCAGTCTCTCCTCGGCTTCATACCTAAAAGTCCATTTGAATCCAAATTCTCAGGTGGTGTCGCTCAGCTGCCCCAGCAGCACAGTGAGTACAGCACGAACGTTTGGCCTCTGCTCCCACAGCAGAAGAGCCAGGATTGAAAGCTGGTGCTGGACCTGTTCAGCACACAATCCCCTTTACATTGGTGTATCCATCGTTGCTTTCACTGCTAACACTCGTACAGGAAAAGCATTTGAATAGAATCAGTCCAGAGCCTGCTCTCTGCTGCGCAGCAACACAGTCAGCACAGAATGAACAGTGGCATCTGCTCACACGGCAGAAGGAGCAGCAGGGAAAGCTAGTGCTCTGCTTCTTCAGCACACAAGCAGCTTTGCAACGGGGTCACCATCATTGCAGTCTCTCCTCGGTTTCATACCTAAAAGTCCATTTGAATCCAAATTCTCAGGTGGTGTCTCTCAGCTGCCCAGCAGCACAGTTAGTACAGCAAGAACGTTTGGCCTCTGCTCCCACAGCAGAAGAGCCAGGATTGAAAGCTGGTGATGGACCTGTTCAGCACACAATCCCTTTTACATTGGTGCATTCATCGTTGCTTTCACTGCTCACTTCATACAGGAAAAGCATTTGAATAGAATCAGTCCAGAGGCTGCTCTCCTGCTGCGCAGGAACACAGTCAGCACAGAATGAACAGTGGCATCTGCTCACACGGCAGAAGGGAGCAGCAGGGAAAGCTAGTGCTCTGCTTCTTCAGCACACAAGCAGCTTTGCAACGGTGTCACCATCATTGCAGTCTCTCCTCGGTTTCATACCTAAAAGTCCATTTGAATCCCAAATTCTCAGGTGCTGTCTCTCAGCTGCCCAGCCGCACAGTGAGTACAGCACGAACGTATGGCCTCTGCTCCCACAGCAGAAGAGCCAGGATGAAAGCTGGTGCTGGACCTGTTCAGCACACAATCCCTTTACATTGGTGCATCCATCGTTGCTTTCACTGCTAACACTCGTACAGGAAAAGCATTTGAATAGAATCAGTCCAGAGCCTGCTCCCTGCTGGCAGCAACGCAGCACAGAATGAACAGGGGCATCTGCTCACACGGCAGAAGGAGCAGCAGGGAAAGCTAGTGCTCTGCTTCTTCAGCACACAAGCAGCTTTGCAACGGGGTCACCATCATTGCAGTCTCTCCTCGGTTTCATACCTAAAAGTCCATTTGAAATCCAAATTCTCAGGTGGTGTCTCTCAGCTGCCCAGCAGCACAGTTAGTACAGCACGAACGTTTGGCCTCTGCTCCCACAGCAGAAGAGCCAGGAGTGAAAGCTGGTGATGGACCTGTTCAGCACACAATCCCTTTTACATTGGTGCATTCATCGTTGCTTTCACTGCTCACTTTCATACAGGAAAAGCATTTGAAAGGAATCAGTCCAGAGGCTGCTCTCTGCTGCGCAGCAACACAGTCAGCACAGAATGAACAGTGGCATCTGCTCACACGGCAGAAGGAGCAGCAGGGAAAGCTAGTGCTCTGCTTCTTCAGCACACAAGCAGCTTTGCAACGGGGTCACCATCATTGCAGTCTCTCCTCGGTTTCATACCTAAAAGTCCATTTGAATCCAAATTCTCAGGTGGTGTCTCTCAGCTGCCCAGCAGCACAGTTAGTACAGCACGAACGTTTGGCCTCTGCTCCCACAGCAGAAGAGCCAGGATTGAAAGCTGGGGCTGGACCTGTTCAGCACACAAGTCCCCTTTACATTGGTTGCCTCCATCGTTGCTTTCACTGCTCACATTCATACAGGAAAAGCATTTGAATGGAATCAGTCCAGAGGCTGCTCTCTGCTGCGCAGCAACACAGTCAGCACAGAATGAACAGTGGCATCTGCTCACACGGCAGAAGGAGCAGCAGGGAAAGCTAGTGCTCTGCTTCTTCAGCACACAAGCAGCTTTGCAACGGGGTCACCATCATTGCAGTCTCTCCTCGGCTTCATACCTAAAAGTCCATTTGAATCCGAATTCTCAGGTGGTGTCTCTCAGCTGCCCAGCAGCACAGTGAGTACAGCACGAACGTTTGGCCTCTGCTCCAACAGCAGATGAGCCAGGATTGAAAGCTGGTGCTGGACCTGTTCAGCACACAATCCCCTTTACATTGGTGCCTCCATCGTTGCTTTCACTGCTAACACTCATACAGGAAAAGCATTTGAATAGAATCCGTCCAGAGCCTGCTCCCTGCTGGCAGCAACACAGCACAGAATGAACAGTGGCATCTGCTCACACGGCAGAAAGGAGCAGCAGGGAAAGCTAGTGCTCTGCTTCTTCAGCACACAAGCAGCTTTGCAACGGGGTCACCATCATTGCAGTCTCTCCTCGGTTTCATACCTAAAAGTCCAGTTGAATCCAAATTCTCAGGGTGGTGTCTCTCAGCTGCCCAGCAGCACAGTGAGTACAGCACGAACGTTGGGCCTCTGCTCCCACAGCAGAAGAGCCAGGATTGAAAGCTGGTGCTGGACCTGTTCAGCACACAATCCCTTTTACATTGGTGCATTCATCGTTGCTTTCACTGCTCACTTTCATACAGGAAAAGCATTTGAATGGAATCAGGCCAGATGCTGCTCTCTGCTGCGCAGCAACGCAGTCAGCACAGAATGAACAGTAGCATCTGCTCACACGGCAGAAGGACCAGCAGGGAAAGCTAGTGCTCTGACTCTTCAGCACACAAGCAGCTTTGCAACGGGGTCACCATCATTGCAGTCTCTCCCTAGGTTTACATTGCCTAAAAGTCCATTTAAATCCAAATTCTCAGGTGGTGTCTCTCAGCTGCCCAGCAGCACAGTGAGTACAGCACGAACGTTTGGCCTCTGCTCCCACAGCAGAAGAGCCAGGATTGAAAAGCTGGTGCTGGACCTGTTCAGCACACAATCCCTTTACATTGGTGCCTCCATCGTTGCTTTCACTGCTCACTTTCATACAGGAAAAGCATTTGAATGGAATCAGTCCAGAGGCTGCTCTCTGCTGCGCAGGAACACAGTCAGCACAGAATGAACAGTGGCATCTGCTCACACGGCAGAAGGAGCAGCAGGGAAGCTAGTGCTCTGCTTCTTCAGCACACAAGCAGCTTTGCAACGGGGTCACCATCATTGCAGTCTCTCCTCGGGTTCATACCTAAAAGTCCATTTGAATCCAAATTCTCAAGCGGTCTCAGCTGTCCAGCAGCACAGTGAGTACTGCACGAACGTTTGGCATCTGTTCCGACAGCAGAAGAGCAAGGATTGAAAGCTGGTGCTGGACCTGTTCAGCACACAATCCCCTTTACATTGGTGCATCCATCGTTGCTTTCACTGCTAACACTCGTACAGGAAAAGCATTTGAATAGAATCCGTCCAGAGCCTTCTCACTGCTGCGCAGCAACACAGTCAGCACAGAATGAACAGTGGCATCTGCTCACACGGCAGAAGGAGCAGCAGGGAAAGCTAGTGCTCTGCTTCTTCAGCACACAAGCAGCTTTGCAACGGGGTCACCATCATTGCAGTCTCTCCTCGGTTTCATACCTAAAAGTCCATTTTGAATCCAAATTCTCAGGTGGTGTCTCTCAGCTGCCCAGCAGCACAGTGAGTACAGCACGAACGTTTGGCCTCTGCTCCCACAGCAGAAGAGCCAGGATTGAAAGCTGGTGATGGACCTGTTCAGCACACAATCCCTTTTACATTGGTGCATTCATCGTTGCTTTCACTGCTCACTTTCATACAGGAAAAGCATTTGAAAGGAATCAGTCCAGAGGCTGCTCTCTGCTGCGCAGCAACACAGTCAGCACAGAATGAACAGTGGCATCTGCTCACACGGAAGAAGGACCAGCAGGGAAAGCTAGTGCTCTGCTTCTTCAGCACACAAGCAGCTTTGCAACGGGGTCACCATCATTGCAGTCTCTCCTCGGTTTCATACCTAAAAGTCCATTTGAATCCAAATTCTCAGGTGGTGTCTCTCAGCTGCCCAGCAGCAGAGTTAGTACAGCACGAACGTTTGGCCTCGGCTCCCACAGCAGAAGAGCCAGGATTAAAAGCTGGTGCTGGACCTGTTCAGCACACAATCCCCTTTACATTGGTGCCTCCATCGTTGCTTTCACTGCTCACATTCATACAGGAAAAGCATTTGAATGGAATCAGTCCAGAGGCTGCTCTCTGCTGCGCAGCAACACAGTCAGCACAGACTGAACAGTGGCATCTGCTCACACGGCAGAAGGAGCAGCAGGGAAAGCTAGTGCTCTGCTTCTTCAGCACACAAGCAGCTTTGCAACGGGGTCACCATCATTGCAGTCTCTCCTCTGCTTCATACCTAAAAGTCCATTTGAATCCGAATTCTCAGGTGGTGTCTCTCAGCTGCCCAGCAGCA
This sequence comes from Pezoporus flaviventris, assembly GCF_033815535.1. Classification (NCBI taxonomy): domain Eukaryota; kingdom Metazoa; phylum Chordata; class Aves; order Psittaciformes; family Psittacidae; genus Pezoporus; species Pezoporus flaviventris. The sequence continues at coordinate 5,780 of NW_026893073.1, forward strand.
CAGTGAGTACAGCACGAACGTTTGGCCTCTGCTCCAACAGCAGAAGAGCCAGGATTGAAAGCTGGTGATGGACCTGTTCAGCACACAATCCCCTTTACATTGGTGCCTCCATCGTTGCTTTCACTGCTAACACTCATACAGGAAAAGCATTTGAATAGAATCCGTCCAGAGCCTGCTCCCTGCTGGCAGCAACACAGCACAGAATGAACAGTGGCATCTGCTCACACGGCAGAAGGAGCAGCAGGGAAAGCTAGTGCTCTGCTTCTTCAGCACACAAGCAGCTTTGCAACGGGGTCACCATCATTGCAGTCTCTCCTCGGGTTCATACCTAAAAGTCCATTTGAATCCAAATTCTCAGGTGGTGTCTCTCAGCTGCCCAGCAGCACAGTTAGTACAGCACGAACGTTTGGCCTCTGCTCCCACAGCAGAAGAGCCAGGATTGAAAGCTGGTGCTGGACCTGTTCAGCACACAATCCCTTTTACATTGGTGCATTCATCGTTGCTTTCACTGCTCACTTTCATACAGGAAAAGCATTTGAATGGAATCAGTCCAGAGGCTGCTCTCTGCTGCGCAGCAACACAGTCAGCACAGAATGAACAGTGGCATCTGCTCACACGGCAGAAGGAGCAGCAGGGAAAGCTAGTGCTCTGCTTCTTCAGCACACAAGCAGCTTTGAAACGGGGTCACCATCATTGCAGTCTCTCCTCGGTTTCCTACCTAAAAGTCCATTTGAATCCAAATTCTCAGGTGGTGTCTCTCAGCTGCCCAGCAGCACAGTTAGTACAGCACGAACGTTTGGCCTCTGCTCCCACAGCAGAAGAGCCAGGATTGAAAGCTGGTGCTGGACCTGTTCAGCACACAATCACCTTTACATTGGTGCCTCCATCGTTGCTTTCACTGCTCACATTCATACAGGAAAAGCATTTGAATGGAGTCAGTCCAGAGGCTGCTCTCTGCTGCGCAGCAACACAGTCAGCACAGAATGAACAGTGGCATCTGCTCACACGGCAGAAGGAGCAGCAGGGAAAGCTAGTGCTCTGCTTCTTCAGCACACAAGCATCTTTGCAACGGGGTCACCATCATTGCAGTCTCTCCTCGGTTTCCTACCTAAAAGTCCATTTGAATCCAAATTCTCAGGTGGTGTCTCTCAGCTGCCCAGCAGCACAGTGAGTACAGCACGAACGTTTGGCCTCTGCTCCCACAGCAGAAGAGCAAGGATCGAAAGCTGGTGCTGGACCTGTTCAGCACACAATCCCCTTTACATTGGTGCATCCATCGTTGCTTTCACTGCTAACACTCGTACAGGAAAAGCATTTGAATAGAATCAGTCCAGAGCCTGCTCCCTGCTGGCAGCAACACAGCACAGAATGAACAGTGGCATCTGCTCACACGGCAGAAGGACCAGCAGGGAAAGCTAGTGCTGTGTCTCTTCAGCACACAAGAAGCTTTGCAACGGGGTCACCATCATTGCAGTCTCTCCTCGGTGTCATACCTAAAAGTCCATTTGAATCCAAATTCTCAGGTGGTGTCTCTCAGCTGCCCAGCAGCACAGTTAGTACAGCACGAACGTTTGGCCTCTGCTCCCACAGCAGAAGAGCCAGGATTGAAAGCTGGTGCTGGACCTGTTCAGCACACAATCCCTTTTACATTGGTGCATCCATCGTTGCTTTCACTGCTAACACTCGTACAGGAAAAGCATTTGAATAGAATCAGTCCAGAGCCTGCTCCCTGCTGGCAGCAACGCAGCACAGAATGAACAGGGGCATCTGCTCACACGGCAGAAGGAGCAGCAGGGAAAGCTAGTCCTCTGCTTCTTCAGCACACAAGCAGCTTTGCAACGGGGTCACCATCATTGCAGTCTCTCCTCGGTTTCATACCTAAAAGTCCATTTGAATCCAAATTCTCAGGTGGTGTCTCTCAGCTGCCCAGCAGCACAGTTAGTACAGCACGAACGTTTGGCCTCTGCTCCCACAGCAGAAGAGCCAGGAGTGAAAGCTGGTGATGGACCTGTTCAGCACACAATCCCTTTTACATTGGTGCATTCATCGTTGCTTTCACTGCTCACTTTCATACAGGAAAAGCATTTGAAAGGAATCAGTCCAGAGGCTGCTCTCTGCTGCGCAGCAACACAGTCAGCACAGACTGAACAGTGGCATCTGCTCACACGGCAGAAGGAGCAGCAGGGAAAGCTAGTGCTCTGCTTCTTCAGCACACAAGCAGCTTTGCAACGGGGTCACCATCATTGCAGTCTCTCCTCGGTTTCATACCTAAAAGTCCATTTGAATCCAAATTCTCAGGTGGTGTCTCTCAGCTGCCCAGCAGCACAGTGAGTACAGCACGAACGTTTGGCCTCTGCTCCCACAGCAGAAGAGCCAGGATTGAAAGCTGGTGCTGGACCTGTTCAGCACACAATCCCCTTTACATTGGTGCCTCCATCGTTGCTTTCACTGCTCACTTTCATACAGGAAAAGCATTTGAATGGAATCAGTCCAGAGCCTGCTCTCTGCTGCGCAGGAACACAGTCAGCACAGAATGAACAGTGGCATCTGCTCACACGGCAGAAGGAGCAGCAGGGAAAGCTAGTGCTCTGCTTCTTCAGCACACAAGCAGCTTTGCAACGGGGTCACCATCATTGCAGTCTCTCCTCGGGTTCATACCTAAAAGTCCATTTGAATCCAAATTCTCAAGCGGTCTCAGCTGTCCAGCAGCACAGTGAGTACTGCACGAACGTTTGGCATCTGTTCCGACAGCAGAAGAGCAAGGATTGAAAGCTGGTGCTGGACCTGTTCAGCACACAATCCCCTTTACATTGGTGCATCCATCGTTGCTTTCACTGCTAACACTCGTACAGGAAAAGCATTTGAATAGAATCCGTCCAGAGCCTTCTCACTGCTGCGCAGCAACACAGTCAGCACAGAATGAACAGTGGCATCTGCTCACACGGCAGAAGGAGCAGCAGGGAAAGCTAGTGCTCTGCTTCTTCAGCACACAAGCAGCTTTGCAACGGGGTCACCATCATTGCAGTCTCTCCTCGGTTTCATACCTAAAAGTCCATTTGAATCCAAATTCTCAGGTGGTGTCTCTCAGCTGCCCAGCAGCACAGTTAGTACAGCACGAACGTTTGGCCTCTGCTCCCACAGCAGAAGAGCCAGGATTAAAAGCTGGTGCTGGACCTGTTCAGCACACAATCCCCTTTACATTGGTGCCTCCATCGTTGCTTTCACTGCTCACATTCATACAGGAAAAGCATTTGAATGGAATCAGTCCAGAGGCTGCTCTCTGCTGCGCAGCAACACAGTCAGCACAGACTGAACAGTGGCATCTGCTCACACGGCAGAAGGAGCAGCAGGGAAAGCTAGTGCTCTGCTTCTTCAGCACACAAGCAGCTTTGCAACGGGGTCACCATGATTGCAGTCTCTCCTCGGCTTCATACCTAAAAGTCCATTTGAATCCAAATTCTCAGGTGGTGTCGCTCAGCTGCCCAGCAGCACAGTGAGTACAGCACGAACGTTTGGCCTCTGCTCCCACAGCAGAAGAGCCAGGATTGAAAGCTGGTGCTGGACCTGTTCAGCACACAATCCCCTTTACATTGGTGTATCCATCGTTGCTTTCACTGCTAACACTCATACAGGAAAAGCATTTGAATAGAATCAGTCCAGAGCCTGCTCTCTGCTGCGCAGCAACACAGTCAGCACAGAATGAACAGTGGCATCTGCTCACACGGCAGAAGGAGCAGCAGGGAAAGCTAGTGCTCTGCTTCTTCAGCACACAAGCAGCTTTGCAACGGGGTCACCATCATTGCAGTCTCTCCTCGGTTTCATACCTAAAAGTCCATTTGAATCCAAATTCTCAGGTGGTGTCTCTCAGCTGCCCAGCAGCACAGTTAGTACAGCAAGAACGTTTGGCCTCTGCTCCCACAGCAGAAGAGCCAGGATTGAAAGCTGGTGATGGACCTGTTCAGCACACAATCCCTTTTACATTGGTGCATTCATCGTTGCTTTCACTGCTCACTTTCATACAGGAAAAGCATTTGAATAGAATCAGTCCAGAGGCTGCTCTCTGCTGCGCAGGAACACAGTCAGCACAGAATGAACAGTGGCATCTGCTCACACGGCAGAAGGAGCAGCAGGGAAAGCTAGTGCTCTGCTTCTTCAGCACACAAGCAGCTTTGCAACGGTGTCACCATCATTGCAGTCTCTCCTCGGTTTCATACCTAAAAGTCCATTTGAATCCAAATTCTCAGGTGCTGTCTCTCAGCTGCCCAGCCGCACAGTGAGTACAGCACGAACGTATGGCCTCTGCTCCCACAGCAGAAGAGCCAGGATTGAAAGCTGGTGCTGGACCTGTTCAGCACACAATCCCTTTTACATTGGTGCATCCATCGTTGCTTTCACTGCTAACACTCGTACAGGAAAAGCATTTGAATAGAATCAGTCCAGAGCCTGCTCCCTGCTGGCAGCAACGCAGCACAGAATGAACAGGGGCATCTGCTCACACGGCAGAAGGAGCAGCAGGGAAAGCTAGTGCTCTGCTTCTTCAGCACACAAGCAGCTTTGCAACGGGGTCACCATCATTGCAGTCTCTCCTCGGTTTCATACCTAAAAGTCCATTTGAATCCAAATTCTCAGGTGGTGTCTCTCAGCTGCCCAGCAGCACAGTTAGTACAGCACGAACGTTTGGCCTCTGCTCCCACAGCAGAAGAGCCAGGAGTGAAAGCTGGTGATGGACCTGTTCAGCACACAATCCCTTTTACATTGGTGCATTCATCGTTGCTTTCACTGCTCACTTTCATACAGGAAAAGCATTTGAAAGGAATCAGTCCAGAGGCTGCTCTCTGCTGCGCAGCAACACAGTCAGCACAGAATGAACAGTGGCATCTGCTCACACGGCAGAAGGAGCAGCAGGGAAAGCTAGTGCTCTGCTTCTTCAGCACACAAGCAGCTTTGCAACGGGGTCACCATCATTGCAGTCTCTCCTCGGTTTCATACCTAAAAGTCCATTTGAATCCAAATTCTCAGGTGGTGTCTCTCAGCTGCCCAGCAGCACAGTTAGTACAGCACGAACGTTTGGCCTCTGCTCCCACAGCAGAAGAGCCAGGATTGAAAGCTGGGGCTGGACCTGTTCAGCACACAATCCCCTTTACATTGGTGCCTCCATCGTTGCTTTCACTGCTCACATTCATACAGGAAAAGCATTTGAATGGAATCAGTCCAGAGGCTGCTCTCTGCTGCGCAGCAACACAGTCAGCACAGAATGAACAGTGGCATCTGCTCACACGGCAGAAGGACCAGCAGGGAAAGCTAGTGCTCTGCTTCTTCAGCACACAAGCAGCTTTGCAACGGGGTCACCATCATTGCAGTCTCTCCTCGGCTTCATACCTAAAAGTCCATTTGAATCCGAATTCTCAGGTGGTGTCTCTCAGCTGCCCAGCAGCACAGTGAGTACAGCACGAACGTTTGGCCTCTGCTCCAACAGCAGAAGAGCCAGGATTGAAAGCTGGTGCTGGACCTGTTCAGCACACAATCCCCTTTACATTGGTGCCTCCATCGTTGCTTTCACTGCTAACACTCATACAGGAAAAGCATTTGAATAGAATCCGTCCAGAGCCTGCTCCCTGCTGGCAGCAACACAGCACAGAATGAACAGTGGCATCTGCTCACACGGCAGAAGGAGCAGCAGGGAAAGCTAGTGCTCTGCTTCTTCAGCACACAAGCAGCTTTGCAACGGGGTCACCATCATTGCAGTCTCTCCTAGGTTTACATGCCTAAAAGTCCATTTAAATCCAAATTCTCAGGTGGTGTCTCTCAGCTGCCCAGCAGCACAGTGAGTACAGCACGAACGTTTGGCCTCTGCTCCCACAGCAGAAGAGCCAGGATTGAAAGCTGGTGCTGGACCTGTTCAGCACACAATCCCCTTTACATTGGTGCCTCCATCGTTGCTTTCACTGCTCACTTTCATACAGGAAAAGCATTTGAATGGAATCAGTCCAGAGCCTGCTCCCTGCTGCGCAGGAACACAGTCAGCACAGAATGAACAGTGGCATCTGCTCACACGGCAGAAGGAGCAGCAGGGAAAGCTAGTGCTCTGCTTCTTCAGCACACAAGCAGCTTTGCAACGGGGTCACCATCATTGCAGTCTCTCCTCGGTTTCATACCTAAAAGTCCATTTGAATCCAAATTCTCAAGCGGTCTCAGCTGTCCAGCAGCACAGTGAGTACTGCACGAACGTTTGGCATCTGTTCCGACAGCAGAAGAGCAAGGATTGAAAGCTGGTGCTGGACCTGTTCAGCACACAATCCCCTTTACATTGGTGCATCCATCGTTGCTTTCACTGCTAACACTCATACAGGAAAAGCATTTGAATAGAATCCGTCCAGAGCCTTCTCACTGCTGCGCAGCAACACAGTCAGCACAGAATGAACAGTGGCATCTGCTCACACGGCAGAAGGAGCAGCAGGGAAAGCTAGTGCTCTGCTTCTTCAGCACACAAGCAGCTTTGCAACGGGGTCACCATCATTGCAGTCTCTCCTCGGTTTCATACCTAAAAGTCCATTTGAATCCAAATTCTCAGGTGGTGTCTCTCAGCTGCCCAGCAGCACAGTGAGTACAGCACGAACGTTTGGCCTCTGCTCCCACAGCAGAAGAGCCAGGATTGAAAGCTGGTGATGGACCTGTTCAGCACACAATCCCTTTTACATTGGTGCATTCATCGTTGCTTTCACTGCTCACTTTCATACAGGAAAAGCATTTGAAAGGAATCAGTCCAGAGGCTGCTCTCTGCTGCGCAGGAACACAGTCAGCACAGAATGAACAGTGGCATCTGCTCACACGGAAGAAGGAGCAGCAGGGAAAGCTAGTGCTCTGCTTCTTCAGCACACAAGCAGCTTTGCAACGGGGTCACCATCATTGCAGTCTCTCCTCGGTTTCATACCTAAAAGTCCATTTGAATCCAAATTCTCAGGTGGTGTCTCTCAGCTGCCCAGCAGCACAGTTAGTACAGCACGAACGTTTGGCCTCGGCTCCCACAGCAGAAGAGCCAGGATTAAAAGCTGGTGCTGGACCTGTTCAGCACACAATCCCCTTTACATTGGTGCCTCCATCGTTGCTTTCACTGCTCACATTCATACAGGAAAAGCATTTGAATGGAATCAGTCCAGAGGCTGCTCTCTGCTGCGCAGCAACACAGTCAGCACAGACTGAACAGTGGCATCTGCTCACACGGCAGAAGGAGCAGCAGGGAAAGCTAGTGCTCTGCTTCTTCAGCACACAAGCAGCTTTGCAACGGGGTCACCATCATTGAAGTCTCTCCTCTGCTTCATACCTAAAAGTCCATTTGAATCCGAATTCTCAGGTGGTGTCTCTCAGCTGCCCAGCAGCACAGTGAGTACAGCACGAACGTTTGGCCTCTGCTCCCACAGCAGAAGAGCCAGGATTGAAAGCTGGTGCTGGACCTGTTCAGCACACAATCCCCTTTACATTGGTGTATCCATCGTTGCTTTCACTGCTAACACTCGTACAGGAAAAGCATTTGAATAGAATCAGTCCAGAGCCTGCTCTCTGCTGCGCAGCAACACAGTCAGCACAGAATGAACAGTGGCATCTGCTCACACGGCAGAAGGAGCAGCAGGGAAAGCTAGTGCTCTGCTTCTTCAGCACACAAGCAGCTTTGCAACGGGGTCACCATCATTGCAGTCTCTCCTCGGTTTCATACCTAAAAGTCCATTTGAATCCAAATTCTCAGGTGGTGTCTCTCAGCTGCCCAGCAGCACAGTTAGTACAGCAAGAACGTTTGGCCTCTGCTCCCACAGCAGAAGAGCCAGGATTGAAAGCTGGTGATGGACCTGTTCAGCACACAATCCCTTTTACATTGGTGCATTCATCGTTGCTTTCACTGCTCACTTTCATACAGGAAAAGCATTTGAATAGAATCAGTCCAGAGGCTGCTCTCTGCTGCGCAGGAACACAGTCAGCACAGAATGAACAGTGGCATCTGCTCACACGGCAGAAGGAGCAGCAGGGAAAGCTAGTGCTCTGCTTCTTCAGCACACAAGCAGCTTTGCAACGGTGTCACCATCATTGCAGTCTCTCCTCGGTTTCATACCTAAAAGTCCATTTGAATCCAAATTCTCAGGTGCTGTCTCTCAGCTGCCCAGCCGCACAGTGAGTACAGCACGAACGTATGGCCTCTGCTCCCACAGCAGAAGAGCCAGGATTGAAAGCTGGTGCTGGACCTGTTCAGCACACAATCCCTTTTACATTGGTGCATCCATCGTTGCTTTCACTGCTAACACTCGTACAGGAAAAGCATTTGAATAGAATCAGTCCAGAGCCTGCTCCCTGCTGGCAGCAACGCAGCACAGAATGAACAGGGGCATCTGCTCACACGGCAGAAGGAGCAGCAGGGAAAGCTAGTGCTCTGCTTCTTCAGCACACAAGCAGCTTTGCAACGGGGTCACCATCATTGCAGTCTCTCCTCGGTTTCATACCTAAAAGTCCATTTGAATCCAAATTCTCAGGTGGTGTCTCTCAGCTGCCCAGCAGCACAGTTAGTACAGCACGAACGTTTGGCCTCTGCTCCCACAGCAGAAGAGCCAGGAGTGAAAGCTGGTGCTGGACCTGTTCAGCACACAATCCCTTTTACATTGGTGCATTCATCGTTGCTTTCACTGCTCACTTTCATACAGGAAAAGCATTTGAAAGGAATCAGTCCAGAGGCTGCTCTCTGCTGCGCAGCAACACAGTCAGCACAGAATGAACAGTGGCATCTGCTCACACGGCAGAAGGAGCAGCAGGGAAAGCTAGTGCTCTGCTTCTTCAGCACACAAGCAGCTTTGCAACGGGGTCACCATCATTGCAGTCTCTCCTCGGTTTCATACCTAAAAGTCCATTTGAATCCAAATTCTCAGGTGGTGTCTCTCAGCTGCCCAGCAGCACAGTTAGTACAGCACGAACGTTTGGCCTCTGCTCCCACAGCAGAAGAGCCAGGATTGAAAGCTGGGGCTGGACCTGTTCAGCACACAATCCCCTTTACATTGGTGCCTCCATCGTTGCTTTCACTGCTCACATTCATACAGGAAAAGCATTTGAATGGAATCAGTCCAGAGGCTGCTCTCTGCTGCGCAGCAACACAGTCAGCACAGAATGAACAGTGGCATCTGCTCACACGGCAGAAGGAGCAGCAGGGAAAGCTAGTGCTCTGCTTCTTCAGCACACAAGCAGCTTTGCAACGGGGTCACCATCATTGCAGTCTCTCCTCGGCTTCATACCTAAAAGTCCATTTGAATCCGAATTCTCAGGTGGTGTCTCTCAGCTGCCCAGCAGCACAGTGAGTACAGCACGAACGTTTGGCCTCTGCTCCAACAGCAGAAGAGCCAGGATTGAAAGCTGGTGCTGGACCTGTTCAGCACACAATCCCCTTTACATTGGTGCCTCCATCGTTGCTTTCACTGCTAACACTCATACAGGAAAAGCATTTGAATAGAATCCGTCCAGAGCCTGCTCCCTGCTGGCAGCAACACAGCACAGAATGAACAGTGGCATCTGCTCACACGGCAGAAGGAGCAGCAGGGAAAGCTAGTGCTCTGCTTCTTCAGCACACAAGCAGCTTTGCAACGGGGTCACCATCATTGCAGTCTCTCCTCGGTTTCATACCTAAAAGTCCAGTTGAATCCAAATTCTCAGGTGGTGTCTCTCAGCTGCCCAGCAGCACAGTGAGTACAGCACGAACGTTTGGCCTCTGCTCCCACAGCAGAAGAGCCAGGATTGAAAGCTGGTGCTGGACCTGTTCAGCACACAATCCCTTTTACATTGGTGCATTCATCGTTGCTTTCACTGCTCACTTTCATACAGGAAAAGCATTTGAATGGAATCAGGCCAGATGCTGCTCTCTGCTGCGCAGCAACGCAGTCAGCACAGAATGAACAGTAGCATCTGCTCACACGGCAGAAGGACCAGCAGGGAAAGCTAGTGCTCTGACTCTTCAGCACACAAGCAGCTTTGCAACGGGGTCACCATCATTGCAGTCTCTCCTAGGTTTACATGCCTAAAAGTCCATTTAAATCCAAATTCTCAGGTGGTGTCTCTCAGCTGCCCAGCAGCACAGTGAGTACAGCACGAACGTTTGGCCTCTGCTCCCACAGCAGAAGAGCCAGGATTGAAAGCTGGTGCTGGACCTGTTCAGCACACAATCCCCTTTACATTGGTGCCTCCATCGTTGCTTTCACTGCTCACTTTCATACAGGAAAAGCATTTGAATGGAATCAGTCCAGAGGCTGCTCTCTGCTGCGCAGGAACACAGTCAGCACAGAATGAACAGTGGCATCTGCTCACACGGCAGAAGGAGCAGCAGGGAAAGCTAGTGCTCTGCTTCTTCAGCACACAAGCAGCTTTGCAACGGGGTCACCATCATTGCAGTCTCTCCTCGGGTTCATACCTAAAAGTCCATTTGAATCCAAATTCTCAAGCGGTCTCAGCTGTCCAGCAGCACAGTGAGTACTGCACGAACGTTTGGCATCTGTTCCGACAGCAGAAGAGCAAGGATTGAAAGCTGGTGCTGGACCTGTTCAGCACACAATCCCCTTTACATTGGTGCATCCATCGTTGCTTTCACTGCTAACACTCGTACAGGAAAAGCATTTGAATAGAATCCGTCCAGAGCCTTCTCACTGCTGCGCAGCAACACAGTCAGCACAGAATGAACAGTGGCATCTGCTCACACGGCAGAAGGAGCAGCAGGGAAAGCTAGTGCTCTGCTTCTTCAGCACACAAGCAGCTTTGCAACGGGGTCACCATCATTGCAGTCTCTCCTCGGTTTCATACCTAAAAGTCCATTTGAATCCAAATTCTCAGGTGGTGTCTCTCAGCTGCCCAGCAGCACAGTGAGTACAGCACGAACGTTTGGCCTCTGCTCCCACAGCAGAAGAGCCAGGATTGAAAGCTGGTGATGGACCTGTTCAGCACACAATCCCTTTTACATTGGTGCATTCATCGTTGCTTTCACTGCTCACTTTCATACAGGAAAAGCATTTGAAAGGAATCAGTCCAGAGGCTGCTCTCTGCTGCGCAGCAACACAGTCAGCACAGAATGAACAGTGGCATCTGCTCACACGGAAGAAGGACCAGCAGGGAAAGCTAGTGCTCTGCTTCTTCAGCACACAAGCAGCTTTGCAACGGGGTCACCATCATTGCAGTCTCTCCTCGGTTTCATACCTAAAAGTCCATTTGAATCCAAATTCTCAGGTGGTGTCTCTCAGCTGCCCAGCAGCAGAGTTAGTACAGCACGAACGTTTGGCCTCGGCTCCCACAGCAGAAGAGCCAGGATTAAAAGCTGGTGCTGGACCTGTTCAGCACACAATCCCCTTTACATTGGTGCCTCCATCGTTGCTTTCACTGCTCACATTCATACAGGAAAAGCATTTGAATGGAATCAGTCCAGAGGCTGCTCTCTGCTGCGCAGCAACACAGTCAGCACAGACTGAACAGTGGCATCTGCTCACACGGCAGAAGGAGGGAGCAGCAGGGAAAGCTAGTGCTCTGCTTCTTCAGCACACAAGCAGCTTTGCAACGGGGTCACCATCATTGCAGTCTCTCCTCGGTTTCATACCTAAAAGTCCATTTGAATCCAAATTCTCAAGCGGTCTCAGCTGTCCAGCAGCACAGTGAGTACTGCACGAACGTTTGGCATCTGTTCCGACAGCAGAAGAGCAAGGATTGAAAGCTGGTGCTGGACCTGTTCAGCACACAATCCCCTTTACATTGGTGCCTCCATCGTTGCTTTCACTGCTAACACTCATACAGGAAAAGCATTTGAATAGAATCCGTCCAGAGCCTGCTCCCTGCTGGCAGCAACACAGCACAGAATGAACAGTGGCATCTGCTCACACGGCAGAAGGAGCAGCAGGGAAAGCTAGTGCTCTGCTTCTTCAGCACACAAGCAGCTTTGCAACGGGGTCACCATCATTGCAGTCTCTCCTCGGCTTCATACCTAAAAGTCCATTTGAATCCAAATTCTCAGGTGGTGTCTCTCAGCTGCCCAGCAGCACAGTTAGTACAGCACGAACGTTTGGCCTCTGCTCCCACAGCAGAAGAGCCAGGATTGAAAGCTGGTGCTGGACCTGTTCAGCACACAATCCCTTTTACATTGGTGCATTCATCGTTGCTTTCACTGCTCACTTTCATACAGGAAAAGCATTTGAATGGAATCAGTCCAGAGGCTGCTCTCTGCTGCGCAGCAACACAGTCAGCACAGAATGAACAGTGGCATCTGCTCACACGGCAGAAGGAGCAGCAGGGAAAGCTAGTGCTCTGCTTCTTCAGCACACAAGCAGCTTTGAAACGGGGTCACCATCATTGCAGTCTCTCCTCGGTTTCCTACCTAAAAGTCCATTTGAATCCAAATTCTCAGGTGGTGTCTCTCAGCTGCCCAGCAGCACAGTTAGTACAGCACGAACGTTTGGCCTCTGCTCCCACAGCAGAAGAGCCAGGATTGAAAGCTGGTGCTGGACCTGTTCAGCACACAATCACCTTTACATTGGTGCCTCCATCGTTGCTTTCACTGCTCACATTCATACAGGAAAAGCATTTGAATGGAGTCAGTCCAGAGGCTGCTCTCTGCTGCGCAGCAACACAGTCAGCACAGAATGAACAGTGGCATCTGCTCACACGGCAGAAGGAGCAGCAGGGAAAGCTAGTGCTCTGCTTCTTCAGCACACAAGCATCTTTGCAACGGGGTCACCATCATTGCAGTCTCTCCTCGGTTTCCTACCTAAAAGTCCATTTGAATCCAAATTCTCAGGTGGTGTCTCTCAGCTGCCCAGCAGCACAGTGAGTACAGCACGAACGTTTGGCCTCTGCTCCCACAGCAGAAGAGCAAGGATCGAAAGCTGGTGCTGGACCTGTTCAGCACACAATCCCCTTTACCTTGGTGCATCCATCGTTGCTTTCACTGCTAACACTCGTACAGGAAAAGCATTTGAATAGAATCAGTCCAGAGCCTGCTCCCTGCTGGCAGCAACACAGCACAGAATGAACAGTGGCATCTGCTCACACGGCAGAAGGACCAGCAGGGAAAGCTAGTGCTGTGTCTCTTCAGCACACAAGAAGCTTTGCAACGGGGTCACCATCATTGCAGTCTCTCCTCGGTGTCATACCTAAAAGTCCATTTGAATCCAAATTCTCAGGTGGTGTCTCTCAGCTGCCCAGCAGCACAGTTAGTACAGCACGAACGTTTGGCCTCTGCTCCCACAGCAGAAGAGCCAGGATTGAAAGCTGGTGCTGGACCTGTTCAGCACACAATCCCTTTTACATTGGTGCATCCATCGTTGCTTTCACTGCTAACACTCGTACAGGAAAAGCATTTGAATAGAATCAGTCCAGAGCCTGCTCCCTGCTGGCAGCAACGCAGCACAGAATGAACAGGGGCATCTGCTCACACGGCAGAAGGAGCAGCAGGGAAAGCTAGTCCTCTGCTTCTTCAGCACACAAGCAGCTTTGCAACGGGGTCACCATCATTGCAGTCTCTCCTCGGTTTCATACCTAAAAGTCCATTTGAATCCAAATTCTCAGGTGGTGTCTCTCAGCTGCCCAGCAGCACAGTTAGTACAGCACGAACGTTTGGCCTCTGCTCCCACAGCAGAAGAGCCAGGAGTGAAAGCTGGTGATGGACCTGTTCAGCACACAATCCCTTTTACATTGGTGCATTCATCGTTGCTTTCACTGCTCACTTTCATACAGGAAAAGCATTTGAAAGGAATCAGTCCAGAGGCTGCTCTCTGCTGCGCAGCAACACAGTCAGCACAGACTGAACAGTGGCATCTGCTCACACGGCAGAATTAGCAGCAGGGAAAGCTAGTGCTCTGCTTCTTCAGCACACAAGCAGCTTTGCAACGGGGTCACCATCATTGCAGTCTCTCCTCGGTTTCATACCTAAAAGTCCATTTGAATCCAAATTCTCAGGTGGTGTCTCTCAGCTGCCCAGCAGCACAGTGAGTACAGCACGAACGTTTGGCCTCTGCTCCCACAGCAGAAGAGCCAGGATTGAAAGCTGGTGCTGGACCTGTTCAGCACACAATCCCCTTTACATTGGTGCCTCCATCGTTGCTTTCACTGCTCACTTTCATACAGGAAAAGCATTTGAATGGAATCAGTCCAGAGCCTGCTCTCTGCTGCGCAGGAACACAGTCAGCACAGAATGAACAGTGGCATCTGCTCACACGGCAGAAGGAGCAGCAGGGAAAGCTAGTGCTCTGCTTCTTCAGCACACAAGCAGCTTTGCAACGGGGTCACCATCATTGCAGTCTCTCCTCGGGTTCATACCTAAAAGTCCATTTGAATCCAAATTCTCAAGCGGTCTCAGCTGTCCAGCAGCACAGTGAGTACTGCACGAACGTTTGGCATCTGTTCCGACAGCAGAAGAGCAAGGATTGAAAGCTGGTGCTGGACCTGTTCAGCACACAATCCCCTTTACATTGGTGCATCCATCGTTGCTTTCACTGCTAACACTCGTACAGGAAAAGCATTTGAATAGAATCCGTCCAGAGCCTTCTCACTGCTGCGCAGCAACACAGTCAGCACAGAATGAACAGTGGCATCTGCTCACACGGCAGAAGGACCAGCAGGGAAAGCTAGTGCTCTGCTTCTTCAGCACACAAGCAGCTTTGCAACGGGGTCACCATCATTGCAGTCTCTCCTCGGTTTCATACCTAAAAGTCCATTTGAATCCAAATTCTCAGGTGGTGTCTCTCAGCTGCCCAGCAGCACAGTTAGTACAGCACGAACGTTTGGCCTCTGCTCCCACAGCAGAAGAGCCAGGATTAAAAGCTGGTGCTGGACCTGTTCAGCACACAATCCCCTTTACATTGGTGCCTCCATCGTTGCTTTCACTGCTCACATTCATACAGGAAAAGCATTTGAATGGAATCAGTCCAGAGGCTGCTCTCTGCTGCGCAGCAACACAGTCAGCACAGACTGAACAGTGGCATCTGCTCACACGGCAGAAGGAGCAGCAGGGAAAGCTAGTGCTCTGCTTCTTCAGCACACAAGCAGCTTTGCAACGGGGTCACCATCATTGCAGTCTCTCCTCGGCTTCATACCTAAAAGTCCATTTGAATCCGAATTCTCAGGTGGTGTCTCTCAGCTGCCCAGCAGCACAGTGAGTACAGCACGAACGTTTGGCCTCTGCTCCAACAGCAGAAGAGCCAGGATTGAAAGCTGGTGCTGGACCTGTTCAGCACACAATCCCCTTTACATTGGTGCCTCCATCGTTGCTTTCACTGCTAACACTCATACAGGAAAAGCATTTGAATAGAATCCGTCCAGAGCCTGCTCCCTGCTGGCAGCAACACAGCACAGAATGAACAGTGGCATCTGCTCACACGGCAGAAGGAGCAGCAGGGAAAGCTAGTGCTCTGCTTCTTCAGCACACAAGCAGCTTTGCAACGGGGTCACCATCATTGCAGTCTCTCCTCGGCTTCATACCTAAAAGTCCATTTGAATCCAAATTCTCAGGTGGTGTCGCTCAGCTGCCCTGCAGCACAGTTAGTACAGCACGAACGTTTGGCCTCTGCTCCGACAGCAGAAGAGCCAGGATTGAAAGCTGGTGCTGGACCTGTTCAGCACACAACCTCTTTTACATTGGTGCATTCATCGTTGCTTTCACTGCTCACTTTCATACAGGAAAAGCATTTGAATGGAATCAGTCCAGAGGCTGCTCTCTGCTGCGCAGCAACACAGTCAGCACAGAATGAACAGTGGCATCTGCTCACACGGCAGAAGGAGCAGCAGGGAAAGCTAGTGCTCTGCTTCTTCAGCACACAAGCAGCTTTGCAACGGGGTCACCATGATTGCAGTCTCTCCTCGGCTTCATACCTAAAAGTCCATTTGAATCCAAATTCTCAGGTGGTGTCTCTCAGCTGCCCAGCAGCACAGTTAGTACAGCACGAACGTTTGGCCTCTGCTCCCACAGCAGAAGAGCCAGGATTGAAAGCTGGTGATGGACCTGTTCAGCACACAATCCCTTTTACATTGGTGCATTCATCGTTGCTTTCACTGCTCACTTTCATACAGGAAAAGCATTTGAATGGAATCAGTCCAGAGGCTGCTCTCTGCTGCGCAGGAACACAGTCAGCACAGAATGAACAGTGGCATCTGCTCACACGGCAGAAGGAGCAGCAGGGAAAGCTAGTGCTCTGCTTCTTCAGCACACAAGCAGCTTTGCAACGGTGTCACCATCATTGCAGTCTCTCCTCGGTTTCATACCTAAAAGTCCATTTGAATCCAAATTCTCAGGTGCTGTCTCTCAGCTGCCCAGCCGCACAGTGAGTACAGCACGAACGTATGGCCTCTGCTGCCACAGCAGAAGAGCCAGGATTGAAAGCTGGTGCTGGACCTGTTCAGCACACAATCCCTTTTACATTGGTGCATCCATCGTTGCTTTCACTGCTAACACTCGTACAGGAAAAGCATTTGAATAGAATCAGTCCAGAGCTTGCTCCCTGCTGGCAGCAACACATCACAGAATGAACAGTGGCATCTGCTCACACGGCAGAAGGACCAGCAGGGAAAGCAAGTGCTGTGTCTCTTCAGCACACAAGCAGCTTTGCAACGGGGTCACCATCATTGCAGTCTCTCCTCGGTTTCATACCTAAAAGTCCATTTGAATCCAAATTCTCAGGTGGTGTCTCTCAGCTGCCCAGCAGCACAGTTAGTACAGCACGAACGTTTGGCCTCTGCTCCCACAGCAGAAGAGCCAGGATTGAAAGCTGGTGCTGGACCTGTTCAGCACACAATCCCTTTTACATTGGTGCATCCATCGTTGCTTTCACTGCTAACACTCGTACAGGAAAAGCATTTGAATAGAATCAGTCCAGAGCCTGCTCCCTGCTGGCAGCAACACAGCACAGAATGAACAGGGGCATCTGCTCACACGGCAGAAGGAGCAGCAGGGAAAGCTAGTGCTCTGCTTCTTCAGCACAGAAGCAGCTTTGCAACGGGGTCACCATCATTGCAGTCTCTCCTCGGTTTCCTACCTAAAAGTCCATTTGAATCCAAATTCTCAGGTGGTGTCTCTCAGCTGCCCAGCAGCACAGTTAGTACACCACGAACGTTTGGCCTCTGCTCCCACAGCAGAAGAGCCAGGATTGAAAGCTGGTGCTGGACCTGTTCAGCACACAATCACCTTTACATTGGTGCCTCCATCGTTGCTTTCACTGCTCACATTCATACAGGAAAAGCATTTGAATGGAATCATTCCAGAGGCTGCTCTCTGCTGCGCAGCAACACAGTCAGCACAGAATGAACAGTGGCATCTGCTCACACGGCAGAAGGAGCAGCAGGGAAAGCTAGTGCTCTGCTTCTTCAGCACACAAGCAGCTTTACAGCGGTGTCACCATCATTGCAGTCTCTCCTCGGTTTCATACCTAAAAGTCCATTTGAATCGAAATTCTCAAGCGGTCTCAGCTGCCCAGCAGCACAGTGAGTACAGCACGAACGTTTGGCCTCTGCTCCCACAGCAGAAGAGCAAGGATTGAAAGCTGGTGCTGGACCTGTTCAGCACACAATCCCCTTTACATTGGTGCATCCATCGTTGCTTTCACTGCTAACACTCGTACAGGAAAAGCATTTGAATAGAATCAGTCCAGAGCCTGCTCCCTGCTGGCAGCAACACAGCACAGAATGAACAGGGGCATCTGCTCACACGGCAGAAGGACCAGCAGGGAAAGCTAGTGCTGTGTCTCTTCAGCACACAAGAAGCTTTGCAACGGGGTCACCATCATTGCAGTCTCTCCTCGGTTTCATACCTAAAAGTCCATTTGAATCCAAATTCTCAGGTGGTGTCTCTCAGCTGCCCAGCAGCACAGTTAGTACAGCACGAACGTTTGGACTCTGCTCCCACAGCAGAAGAGCCAGGATTGAAAGCTGGTGCTGGACCTGTTCAGCACACAATCCCTTTTACATTGGTGCCTCCATCGTTGCTTTCACTGCTCACATTCATACAGGAAAAGCATTTGAATGGAATCAGTCCAGAGGCTGCTCTCTGCTGCGCAGCAACACAGTCAGCAGAGAATGAACAGTGGCCTCTGCTCACACGGCAGAAGGAGCAGCAGGGAAAGCTAGTGCTCTGCTTCTTCAGCACACAAGCAGCTTTGCAACGGGGTCACCATCATTGCAGTCTCTCCTCGGTTTCCTACCTAAAAGTCCATTTGAATCCAAATTCTCAGGTGGTTTCTCTCAGCTGCCCAGCAGCACAGTTATTACAGCACGAACGTTTGGCCTCTGCTCCCACAGCAGAAGAGCCAGGATTGAAAGCTGGTGCTGGACCTGTTCAGCACACAATCCCTTTTACATTGGTGCATTCATCGTTGCTTTCACTGCTAACACTCGTACTGGAAAAGCATTTGAATAGAATCAGTCCAGAGCCTGCTCCCTGCTGGCAGCAACGCAGCACAGAATGAACAGGGGCATCTGCTCACACGGCAGAAGGACCAGCAGGGAAAGCTAGTGCTGTGTCTCTTCAGCACACAAGCAGCTTTGCAACGGGGTCACCATCATTGCAGTCTCTCCTCGGTTTCATACCTAAAAGTCCATTTGAATCCAAATTCTCAGGTGGTGTCTCTCTGCTGCCCAGCAGCACAGTTAGTACAGCACGAACGTTTGGCCTCTGCTCCCACAGCAGAAGAGCCAGGATTGAAAGCTGGTGCTGGACCTGTTCAGCACACAATCCCTTTTACATTGGTGCATTCATCGTTGCTTTCACTGCTCACTTTCATACAGGAAAAGCATTTGAATGGAATCAGTCCAGAGGCTGCTCTCTGCTGCGCAGCAACACAGTCAGCACAGAATGAACAGTGGCATCTGCTCACACGGCAGAAGGAGCAGCAGGGAAAGCTAGTGCTCTGCTTCTTCAGCACACAAGCAGCTTTGAAACGGGGTCACCATCATTGCAGTCTCTACTCGGTTTCCTACCTAAAAGTCCATTTGAATCCAAATTCTCAGGTGGTGTCTCTCAGCTGCCCAGCAGCAAGGTTAGAACAGCACGAACGTTTGGCCTCTGCTCCCACAGCAGAAGAGCCAGGATAGAAAGCTGGTGCTGGACCTGTTCAGCACACAATCACCTTTACATTGGTGCCTCCATCGTTGCTTTCACTGCTCACATTCATACAGGAAAAGCATTTGAATGGAGTCAGTCCAGAGGCTGCTCTCTGCTGCGCAGCAACACAGTCAGCACAGAATGAACAGTGGCATCTGCTCACACGGCAGAAGGAGCAGCAGGGAAAGCTAGTGCTCTGCTTCTTCAGCACACAAGCATCTTTGCAACGGGGTCACCATCATTGCAGTCTCTCCTCGGTTTCCTACCTAAAAGTCCATTTGAATCCAAATTCTCAGGTGGTGTCTCTCAGCTGCCCAGCAGCACAGTGAGTACAGCACGAACGTTTGGCCTCTGCTCCCACAGCAGAAGAGCCAGGATTGAAAGCTGGTGCTGGACCTGTTCAGCACACAATCCCTTTTACATTGGTGCATTCATCGTTGCTTTCACTGCTCACTTTCATACAGGAAAAGCATTTGAATGGAATCAGTCCAGAGGCTGCTCTCTGCTGCGCAGCAACACAGTCAGCACAGAATGAACAGTGGCATCTGCTCACACGGCAGAAGGAGCAGCAGGGAAAGCTAGTGCTCTGCTTCTTCAGCACACAAGCAGCTTTGCAACGGGGTCACCATCATTGCAGTCTCTCCTCGGGTTCATACCTAAAAGTCCATTTGAATCCAAATTCTCAAGCGGTCTCAGCTGCCCAGCAGCACAGTGAGTACAGCACGAACGTTTGGCCTCTGCTCCCACAGCAGAAGAGCAAGGATCGAAAGCTGGTGCTGGACCTGTTCAGCACACAATCCCCTTTACATTGGTGCATCCATCGTTGCTTTCACTGCTAACACTCGTACAGGAAAAGCATTTGAATAGAATCAGTCCAGAGCCTGCTCCCTGCTGGCAGCAACACAGCACAGAATGAACAGGGGCATCTGCCACACGGCAGAAGGACCAGCAGGGAAAGCTAGTGCTGTGTCCTCTTCAGCACACAAGAAGCTTTGCAACGGGGTCACCATCATTGCAGTCTCTCCTCGGTGTCATACCTAAAAGTCCATTTGAATCCAAATTCTCAGGTGGTGTCTCTCAGCTGCCCAGCAGCACAGTTAGTACAGCACGAACGTTTGGCCTCTGCTCCCACAGCAGAAGAGCCAGGATTGAAAGCTGGTGCTGGACCTGTTCAGCACACAATCCCTTTTACATTGGTGCCTCCATCGTTGCTTTCACTGCTCACATTCATACAGGAAAAGCATTTGAATGGAATCAGTCCAGAGGCTGCTCTCTGCTGCGCAGCAACACAGTCAGCACAGAATGAACAGTGGCCTCTGCTCACACGGCAGAAGGAGCAGCAGGGAAAGCTAGTGCTCTGCTTCTTCAGCACACAAGCAGCTTTGCAACGGGGTCACCATCATTGCAGTCTCTCCTCGGTTTCCTACCTAAAAGTCCATTTGAATCCAAATTCTCAGGTGGTGTCTCTCAGCTGCCCAGCAGCACAGTTAGTACAGCACGAACGTTTGGCCTCTGCTCCCACAGCAGAAGAGCCAGGATTGAAAGCTGGTGCTGGACCTGTTCAGCACACAATCCCTTTTACATTGGACGGCAGAAGGACCAGCAGGGAAAGCTAGTGCTGTGTCTCTTCAGCACACAAGCAGCTTTGCAACGGGGTCACCATCATTGCAGTCTCTCCTCGGTTTCATACCTAAAAGTCCATTTGAATCCAAATTCTCAGGTGGTGTCTCTCAGCTGCCCAGCAGCACAGTTAGTACAGCACGAACGTTTGGCCTCTGCTCCCACAGCAGAAGAGCCAGGATTGAAAGCTGGTGCTGGACCTGTTCAGCACACAATCACCTTTACATTGGTGCCTCCATCGTTGCTTTCACTGCTCACATTCATACAGGAAAAGCATTTGAATGGAGTCAGTCCAGAGGCTGCTCTCTGCTGCGCAGCAACACAGTCAGCACAGAATGAACAGTGGCATCTGCTCACACGGCAGAAGGAGCAGCAGGGAAAGCTAGTGCTCTGCTTCTTCAGCACACAAGCAGCTTTGCAACGGGGTCACCATCATTGCAGTCTCTCCTCGGTTTCCTACCTAAAAGTCCATTTGAATCCAAATTCTCAGGTGGTGTCTCTCAGCTGCCCAGCAGCACAGTGAGTACAGCACGAACGTTTGGCCTCTGCTCCCACAGCAGAAGAGCCAGGATTGAAAGCTGGTGCTGGACCTGTTCAGCACACAATCCCTTTTACATTGGTGCATTCATCGTTTCTTTCACTGCTCACTTTCATACAGGAAAAGCATTTGAATGGAATCAGTCCAGAGGCTGCTCTCTGCTGCGCAGCAACACAGTCAGCACAGAATGAACAGTGGCATCTGCTCACACGGCAGAAGGAGCAGCAGGGAAAGCTAGTGCTCTGCTTCTTCAGCACACAAGCAGCTTTGCAACGGGGTCACCATCATTGCAGTCTCTCCTCGGGTTCATACCTAAAAGTCCATTTGAATCCAAATTCTCAAGCGGTCTCAGCTGCCCAGCAGCACAGTGAGTACAGCACGAACGTTTGGCCTCTGCTCCCACAGCAGAAGAGCAAGGATCGAAAGCTGGTGCTGGACCTGTTCTGCACACAATCCCCTTTACATTGGTGCATCCATCGTTGCTTTCACTGCTAACACTCGTACAGGAAAAGCATTTGAATAGAATCAGTCCAGAGCCTGCTCCCTGCTGGCAGCAACACAGCACAGAATGAACAGGGGCATCTGCTCACACGGCAGAAGGACCAGCAGGGAAAGCTAGTGCTGTGTCTCTTCAGCACACAAGAAGCTTTGCAACGGGGTCACCATCATTGCAGTCTCTCCTCGGTGTCATACCTAAAAGTCCATTTGAATCCAAATTCTCAGGTGGTGTCTCTCAGCTGCCCAGCAGCACAGTTAGTACAGCACGAACGTTTGGCCTCTGCTCCCACAGCAGAAGAGCCAGGATTGAAAGCTGGTGCTGGACCTGTTCAGCACACAATCCCTTTTACATTGGTGCCTCCATCGTTGCTTTCACTGCTCACATTCATACAGGAAAAGCATTTGAATGGAATCAGTCCAGAGGCTGCTCTCTGCTGCGCAGCAACACAGTCAGCACAGAATGAACAGTGGCCTCTGCTCACACGGCAGAAGGAGCAGCAGGGAAAGCTAGTGCTCTGCTTCTTCAGCACACAAGCAGCTTTGCAACGGGGTCACCATCATTGGAGTCTCTCCTCGGTTTCCTACCTAAAAGTCCATTTGAATCCAAATTCTCAGGTGGTGTCTCTCAGCTGCCCAGCAGCACAGTTATTACAGCACGAACGTTTGGCCTCTGCTCCCACAGCAGAAGAGCCAGGATTGAAAGCTGGTGCTGGACCTGTTCAGCACACAATCCCTTTTACATTGGTGCATTCATCGTTGCTTTCACTGCTAACACTCGTACAGGAAAAGCATTTGAATAGAATCAGTCCAGAGCCTGCTCCCTGCTGGCAGCAACGCAGCACAGAATGAACAGGGGCATCTGCTCACACGGCAGAAGGACCAGCAGGGAAAGCTAGTGCTGTGTCTCTTCAGCACACAAGCAGCTTTGCAACGGGGTCACCATCATTGCAGTCTCTCCTCGGTTTCATACCTAAAAGTCCATTTGAATCCAAATTCTCAGGTGGTGTCTCTCAGCTGCCCAGCAGCACAGTTAGTACAGCACGAACGTTTGGCCTCTGCTCCCACAGCAGAAGAGCCAGGATTGAAAGCTGGTGCTGGACCTGTTCAGCACACAATCACCTTTACATTGGTGCCTCCATCGTTGCTTTCACTGCTCACATTCATACAGGAAAAGCATTTGAATGGAGTCAGTCCAGAGGCTGCTCTCTGCTGCGCAGCAACACAGTCAGCACAGAATGAACAGTGGCATCTGCTCACACGGCAGAAGGAGCAGCAGGGAAAGCTAGTGCTCTGCTTCTTCAGCACACAAGCAGCTTTGCAACGGGGTCACCATCATTGCAGTCTCTCCTCGGTTTCCTACCTAAAAGTCCATTTGAATCCAAATTCTCAGGTGGTGTCTCTCAGCTGCCCAGCAGCACAGTGAGTACAGCACGAACGTTTGGCCTCTGCTCCCACAGCAGAAGAGCCAGGATTGAAAGCTGGTGCTGGACCTGTTCAGCACACAATCCCTTTTACATTGGTGCATTCATCGTTGCTTTCACTGCTCACTTTCATACAGGAAAAGCATTTGAATGGAATCAGTCCAGAGGCTGCTCTCTGCTGCGCAGCAACACAGTCAGCACAGAATGAACAGTGGCATCTGCTCACACGGCAGAAGGAGCAGCAGGGAAAGCTAGTGCTCTGCTTCTTCAGCACACAAGCAGCTTTGCAACGGGGTCACCATCATTGCAGTCTCTCCTCGGGTTCATACCTAAAAGTCCATTTGAATCCAAATTCTCAAGCGGTCTCAGCTGCCCAGCAGCACAGTGAGTACAGCACGAACGTTTGGCCTCTGCTCCCACAGCAGAAGAGCAAGGATTGAAAGCTGGTGCTGGACCTGTTCAGCACACAATCCCCTTTACATTGGTGCATCCATCGTTTCTTTCACTGCTAACACTCGTACAGGAAAAGCATTTGAATAGAATCAGTCCAGAGCCTGCTCCCTGCTGGCAGCAACACAGCACAGAATGAACAGGGGCATCTGCTCACACGGCAGAAGGACCAGCAGGGAAAGCTAGTGCTGTGTCTCTTCAGCACACAAGAAGCTTTGCAACGGGGTCACCATCATTGCAGTCTCTCCTCGGTTTCATACCTAAAAGTCCATTTGAATCCAAATTCTCAGGTGGTGTCTCTCAGCTGCCCAGCAGCACAGTTAGTACAGCACGAACGTTTGGCCTCTGCTCCCACAGCAGAAGAGCCAGGAGTGAAAGCTGGTGATGGACCTGTTCAGCACACAATCCCTTTTACATTGGTGCATTCATCGTTGCTTTCACTGCTCACTTTCTTACAGGAAAAGCATTTGAAAGGAATCAGTCCAGAGGCTGCTCTCTGCTGCGCAGCAACACAGTCAGCACAGACTGAACAGTGGCATCTGCTCACACGGCAGAATTAGCAGCAGGGAAAGCTAGTGCTCTGCTTCTTCAGCACACAAGCAGCTTTGCAACGGGGTCACCATCATTGCAGTCTCTCCTCGGTTTCATACCTAAAAGTCCATTTGAATCCAAATTCTCAGGTGGTGTCTCTCAGCTGCCCAGCAGCACAGTGAGTACAGCACGAACGTTTGGCCTCTGCTCCCACAGCAGAAGAGCCAGGATTGAAAGCTGGTGCTGGACCTGTTCAGCACACAATCCCCTTTACATTGGTGCCTCCATCGTTGCTTTCACTGCTCACTTTCATACAGGAAAAGCATTTGAATGGAATCAGTCCAGAGCCTGCTCTCTGCTGCGCAGGAACACAGTCAGCACAGAATGAACAGTGGCATCTGCTCACACGGCAGAAGGAGCAGCAGGGAAAGCTAGTGCTCTGCTTCTTCAGCACACAAGCAGCTTTGCAACGGGGTCACCATCATTGCAGTCTCTCCTCGGGTTCATACCTAAAAGTCCATTTGAATCCAAATTCTCAAGCGGTCTCAGCTGTCCAGCAGCACAGTGAGTACTGCACGAACGTTTGGCATCTGTTCCGACAGCAGAAGAGCAAGGATTGAAAGCTGGTGCTGGACCTGTTCAGCACACAATCCCCTTTACATTGGTGCATCCATCGTTGCTTTCACTGCTAACACTCGTACAGGAAAAGCATTTGAATAGAATCCGTCCAGAGCCTTCTCACTGCTGCGCAGCAACACAGTCAGCACAGAATGAACAGTGGCATCTGCTCACACGGCAGAAGGACCAGCAGGGAAAGCTAGTGCTCTGCTTCTTCAGCACACAAGCAGCTTTGCAACGGGGTCACCATCATTGCAGTCTCTCCTCGGTTTCATACCTAAAAGTCCATTTGAATCCAAATTCTCAGGTGGTGTCTCTCAGCTGCCCAGCAGCACAGTTAGTACAGCACGAACGTTTGGCCTCTGCTCCCACAGCAGAAGAGCCAGGATTAAAAGCTGGTGCTGGACCTGTTCAGCACACAATCCCCTTTACATTGGTGCCTCCATCGTTGCTTTCACTGCTCACATTCATACAGGAAAAGCATTTGAATGGAATCAGTCCAGAGGCTGCTCTCTGCTGCGCAGCAACACAGTCAGCACAGACTGAACAGTGGCATCTGCTCACACGGCAGAAGGAGCAGCAGGGAAAGCTAGTGCTCTGCTTCTTCAGCACACAAGCAGCTTTGCAACGGGGTCACCATCATTGCAGTCTCTCCTCGGCTTCATACCTAAAAGTCCATTTGAATCCGAATTCTCAGGTGGTGTCTCTCAGCTGCCCAGCAGCACAGTGAGTACAGCACGAACGTTTGGCCTCTGCTCCAACAGCAGAAGAGCCAGGATTGAGAGCTGGTGCTGGACCTGTTCAGCACACAATCCCCTTTACATTGGTGCCTCCATCGTTGCTTTCACTGCTAACACTCATACAGGAAAAGCATTTGAATAGAATCCGTCCAGAGCCTGCTCCCTGCTGGCAGCAACACAGCACAGAATGAACAGTGGCATCTGCTCACACGGCAGAAGGAGCAGCAGGGAAAGCTAGTGCTCTGCTTCTTCAGCACACAAGCAGCTTTGCAACGGGGTCACCATCATTGCAGTCTCTCCTCGGCTTCATACCTAAAAGTCCATTTGAATCCAAATTCTCAGGTGGTGTCGCTCAGCTGCCCTGCAGCACAGTTAGTACACCACGAACGTTTGGCCTCTGCTCCGACAGCAGAAGAGCCAGGATTGAAAGCTGGTGCTGGACCTGTTCAGCACACAACCTCTTTTACATTGGTGCATTCATCGTTGCTTTCACTGCTCACTTTCATACAGGAAAAGCATTTGAATGGAATCAGTCCAGAGGCTGCTCTCTGCTGCGCAGCAACACAGTCAGCACAGAATGAACAGTGGCATCTGCTCACACGGCAGAAGGAGCAGCAGGGAAAGCTAGTGCTCTGCTTCTTCAGCACACAAGCAGCTTTGCAACGGGGTCACCATGATTGCAGTCTCTCCTCGGCTTCATACCTAAAAGTCCATTTGAATCCAAATTCTCAGGTGGTGTCTCTCAGCTGCCCAGCAGCACAGTTAGTACAGCACGAACGTTTGGCCTCTGCTCCCACAGCAGAAGAGCCAGGATTGAAAGCTGGTGATGGACCTGTTCAGCACACAATCCCTTTTACATTGGTGCATTCATCGTTGCTTTCACTGCTCACTTTCATACAGGAAAAGCATTTGAATGGAATCAGTCCAGAGGCTGCTCTCTGCTGCGCAGGAACACAGTCAGCACAGAATGAACAGTGGCATCTGCTCACACGGCAGAAGGAGCAGCAGGGAAAGCTAGTGCTCTGCTTCTTCAGCACACAAGCAGCTTTGCAACGGTGTCACCATCATTGCAGTCTCTCCTCGGTTTCATACCTAAAAGTCCATTTGAATCCAAATTCTCAGGTGCTGTCTCTCAGCTGCCCAGCCGCACAGTGAGTACAGCACGAACGTATGGCCTCTGCTGCCACAGCAGAAGAGCCAGGATTGAAAGCTGGTGCTGGACCTGTTCAGCACACAATCCCTTTTACATTGGTGCATCCATCGTTGCTTTCACTGCTAACACTCGTACAGGAAAAGCATTTGAATAGAATCAGTCCAGAGCGTGCTCCCTGCTGGCAGCAACACATCACAGAATGAACAGTGGCATCTGCTCACACGGCAGAAGGACCAGCAGGGAAAGCAAGTGCTGTGTCTCTTCAGCACACAAGCAGCTTTGCAACGGGGTCACCATCATTGCAGTCTCTCCTCGGTTTCATACCTAAAAGTCCATTTGAATCCAAATTCTCAGGTGGTGTCTCTCAGCTGCCCAGCAGCACAGTTAGTACAGCACGAACGTTTGGCCTCTGCTCCCACAGCAGAAGAGCCAGGATTGAAAGCTGGTGCTGGACCTGTTCAGCACACAATCCCTTTTACATTGGTGCATCCATCGTTGCTTTCACTGCTAACACTCGTACAGGAAAAGCATTTGAATAGAATCAGTCCAGAGCCTGCTCCCTGCTGGCAGCAACACAGCACAGAATGAACAGGGGCATCTGCTCACACGGCAGAAGGAGCAGCAGGGAAAGCTAGTGCTCTGCTTCTTCAGCACAGAAGCAGCTTTGCAACGGGGTCACCATCATTGCAGTCTCTCCTCGGTTTCCTACCTAAAAGTCCATTTGAATCCAAATTCTCAGGTGGTGTCTCTCAGCTGCCCAGCAGCACAGTTAGTACACCACGAACGTTTGGCCTCTGCTCCCACAGCAGAAGAGCCAGGATTGAAAGCTGGTGCTGGACCTGTTCAGCACACAATCACCTTTACATTGGTGCCTCCATCGTTGCTTTCACTGCTCACATTCATACAGGAAAAGCATTTGAATGGAATCATTCCAGAGGCTGCTCTCTGCTGCGCAGCAACACAGTCAGCACAGAATGAACAGTGGCATCTGCTCACACGGCAGAAGGAGCAGCAGGGAAAGCTAGTGCTCTGCTTCTTCAGCACACAAGCAGCTTTACAGCGGTGTCACCATCATTGCAGTCTCTCCTCGGTTTCATACCTAAAAGTCCATTTGAATCGAAATTCTCAAGCGGTCTCAGCTGCCCAGCAGCACAGTGAGTACAGCACGAACGTTTGGCCTCTGCTCCCACAGCAGAAGAGCAAGGATTGAAAGCTGGTGCTGGACCTGTTCAGCACACAATCCCCTTTACATTGGTGCATCCATCGTTGCTTTCACTGCTAACACTCGTACAGGAAAAGCATTTGAATAGAATCAGTCCAGAGCCTGCTCCCTGCTGGCAGCAACACAGCACAGAATGAACAGGGGCATCTGCTCACACGGCAGAAGGACCAGCAGGGAAAGCTAGTGCTGTGTCTCTTCAGCACACAAGAAGCTTTGCAACGGGGTCACCATCATTGCAGTCTCTCCTCGGTTTCATACCTAAAAGTCCATTTGAATCCAAATTCTCAGGTGGTGTCTCTCAGCTGCCCAGCAGCACAGTTAGTACAGCACGAACGTTTGGACTCTGCTCCCACAGCAGAAGAGCCAGGATTGAAAGCTGGTGCTGGACCTGTTCAGCACACAATCCCTTTTACATTGGTGCCTCCATCGTTGCTTTCACTGCTCACATTCATACAGGAAAAGCATTTGAATGGAATCAGTCCAGAGGCTGCTCTCTGCTGCGCAGCAACACAGTCAGCAGAGAATGAACAGTGGCCTCTGCTCACACGGCAGAAGGAGCAGCAGGGAAAGCTAGTGCTCTGCTTCTTCAGCACACAAGCAGCTTTGCAACGGGGTCACCATCATTGCAGTCTCTCCTCGGTTTCCTACCTAAAAGTCCATTTGAATCCAAATTCTCAGGTGGTGTCTCTCAGCTGCCCAGCAGCACAGTTATTACAGCACGAACGTTTGGCCTCTGCTCCCACAGCAGAAGAGCCAGGATTGAAAGCTGGTGCTGGACCTGTTCAGCACACAATCCCTTTTACATTGGTGCATTCATCGTTGCTTTCACTGCTAACACTCGTACTGGAAAAGCATTTGAATAGAATCAGTCCAGAGCCTGCTCCCTGCTGGCAGCAACGCAGCACAGAATGAACAGGGGCATCTGCTCACACGGCAGAAGGACCAGCAGGGAAAGCTAGTGCTGTGTCTCTTCAGCACACAAGCAGCTTTGCAACGGGGTCACCATCATTGCAGTCTCTCCTCGGTTTCATACCTAAAAGTCCATTTGAATCCAAATTCTCAGGTGGTGTCTCTCTGCTGCCCAGCAGCACAGTTAGTACAGCACGAACGTTTGGCCTCTGCTCCCACAGCAGAAGAGCCAGGATTGAAAGCTGGTGCTGGACCTGTTCAGCACACAATCCCTTTTACATTGGTGCATTCATCGTTGCTTTCACTGCTCACTTTCATACAGGAAAAGCATTTGAATGGAATCAGTCCAGAGGCTGCTCTCTGCTGCGCAGCAACACAGTCAGCACAGAATGAACAGTGGCATCTGCTCACACGGCAGAAGGAGCAGCAGGGAAAGCTAGTGCTCTGCTTCTTCAGCACACAAGCAGCTTTGAAACGGGGTCACCATCATTGCAGTCTCTACTCGGTTTCCTACCTAAAAGTCCATTTGAATCCAAATTCTCAGGTGGTGTCTCTCAGCTGCCCAGCAGCAAGGTTAGTACAGCACGAACGTTTGGCCTCTGCTCCCACAGCAGAAGAGCCAGGATAGAAAGCTGGTGCTGGACCTGTTCAGCACACAATCACCTTTACATTGGTGCCTCCATCGTTGCTTTCACTGCTCACATTCATACAGGAAAAGCATTTGAATGGAGTCAGTCCAGAGGCTGCTCTCTGCTGCGCAGCAACACAGTCAGCACAGAATGAACAGTGGCATCTGCTCACACGGCAGAAGGAGCAGCAGGGAAAGCTAGTGCTCTGCTTCTTCAGCACACAAGCATCTTTGCAACGGGGTCACCATCATTGCAGTCTCTCCTCGGTTTCCTACCTAAAAGTCCATTTGAATCCAAATTCTCAGGTGGTGTCTCTCAGCTGCCCAGCAGCACAGTGAGTACAGCACGAACGTTTGGCCTCTGCTCCCACAGCAGAAGAGCCAGGATTGAAAGCTGGTGCTGGACCTGTTCAGCACACAATCCCTTTTACATTGGTGCATTCATCGTTGCTTTCACTGCTCACTTTCATACAGGAAAAGCATTTGAATGGAATCAGTCCAGAGGCTGCTCTCTGCTGCGCAGCAACACAGTCAGCACAGAATGAACAGTGGCATCTGCTCACACGGCAGAAGGAGCAGCAGGGAAAGCTAGTGCTCTGCTTCTTCAGCACACAAGCAGCTTTGCAACGGGGTCACCATCATTGCAGTCTCTCCTCGGGTTCATACCTAAAAGTCCATTTGAATCCAAATTCTCAAGCGGTCTCAGCTGCCCAGCAGCACAGTGAGTACAGCACGAACGTTTGGCCTCTGCTCCCACAGCAGAAGAGCAAGGATCGAAAGCTGGTGCTGGACCTGTTCAGCACACAATCCCCTTTACATTGGTGCATCCATCGTTGCTTTCACTGCTAACACTCGTACAGGAAAAGCATTTGAATAGAATCAGTCCAGAGCCTGCTCCCTGCTGGCAGCAACACAGCACAGAATGAACAGGGGCATCTGCTCACACGGCAGAAGGACCAGCAGGGAAAGCTAGTGCTGTGTCTCTTCAGCACACAAGAAGCTTTGCAACGGGGTCACCATCATTGCAGTCTCTCCTCGGTGTCATACCTAAAAGTCCATTTGAATCCAAATTCTCAGGTGGTGTCTCTCAGCTGCCCAGCAGCACAGTTAGTACAGCACGAACGTTTGGCCTCTGCTCCCACAGCAGAAGAGCCAGGATTGAAAGCTGGTGCTGGACCTGTTCAGCACACAATCCCTTTTACATTGGTGCCTCCATCGTTGCTTTCACTGCTCACATTCATACAGGAAAAGCATTTGAATGGAATCAGTCCAGAGGCTGCTCTCTGCTGCGCAGCAACACAGTCAGCACAGAATGAACAGTGGCCTCTGCTCACACGGCAGAAGGAGCAGCAGGGAAAGCTAGTGCTCTGCTTCTTCAGCACACAAGCAGCTTTGCAACGGGGTCACCATCATTGCAGTCTCTCCTCGGTTTCCTACCTAAAAGTCCATTTGAATCCAAATTCTCAGGTGGTGTCTCTCAGCTGCCCAGCAGCACAGTTAGTACAGCACGAACGTTTGGCCTCTGCTCCCACAGCAGAAGAGCCAGGATTGAAAGCTGGTGCTGGACCTGTTCAGCACACAATCCCTTTTACATTGGTGCATTCATCGTTGCTTTCACTGCTAACACTCGTACAGGAAAAGCATTTGAATAGAATCAGTCCAGAGCCTGCTCCCTGCTGGCAGCAACGCAGCACAGAATGAACAGGGGCATCTGCTCACACGGCAGAAGGACCAGCAGGGAAAGCTAGTGCTGTGTCTCTTCAGCACACAAGCAGCTTTGCAACGGGGTCACCATCATTGCAGTCTCTCCTCGGTTTCATACCTAAAAGTCCATTTGAATCCAAATTCTCAGGTGGTGTCTCTCAGCTGCCCAGCAGCACAGTTAGTACAGCACGAACGTTTGGCCTCTGCTCCCACAGCAGAAGAGCCAGGATTGAAAGCTGGTGCTGGACCTGTTCAGCACACAATCACCTTTACATTGGTGCCTCCATCGTTGCTTTCACTGCTCACATTCATACAGGAAAAGCATTTGAATGGAGTCAGTCCAGAGGCTGCTCTCTGCTGCGCAGCAACACAGTCAGCACAGAATGAACAGTGGCATCTGCTCACACGGCAGAAGGAGCAGCAGGGAAAGCTAGTGCTCTGCTTCTTCAGCACACAAGCAGCTTTGCAACGGGGTCACCATCATTGCAGTCTCTCCTCGGTTTCCTACCTAAAAGTCCATTTGAATCCAAATTCTCAGGTGGTGTCTCTCAGCTGCCCAGCAGCACAGTGAGTACAGCACGAACGTTTGGCCTCTGCTCCCACAGCAGAAGAGCCA
This sequence comes from Pezoporus flaviventris, assembly GCF_033815535.1. NCBI lineage: Eukaryota > Metazoa > Chordata > Aves > Psittaciformes > Psittacidae > Pezoporus > Pezoporus flaviventris. The sequence continues at coordinate 37,512 of NW_026893073.1, forward strand.
GGATTGAAAGCTGGTGATGGACCTGTTCAGCACACAATCCCTTTTACATTGGTGCATTCATCGTTGCTTTCACTGCTCACTTTCATACAGGAAAAGCATTTGAATGGAATCAGTCCAGAGGCTGCTCTCTGCTGCGCAGCAACACAGTCAGAACAGAATGAACAGTGGCATCTGCTCACACGGCAGAAGGAGCAGCAGGGAAAGCTAGTGCTCTGCTTCTTCAGCACACAAGCAGCTTTGCAACGGGGTCACCATCATTGCAGTCTCTCCTCGGGTTCATACCTAAAAGTCCATTTGAATCCAAATTCTCAAGCGGTCTCAGCTGCCCAGCAGCACAGTGAGTACAGCACGAACGTTTGGCCTCTGCTCCCACAGCAGAAGAGCAAGGATTGAAAGCTGGTGCTGGACCTGTTCAGCACACAATCCCCTTTACATTGGTGCATCCATCGTTGCTTTCACTGCTAACACTCGTACAGGAAAAGCATTTGAATAGAATCAGTCCAGAGCCTGCTCCCTGCTGGCAGCAACACAGCACAGAATGAACAGGGGCATCTGCTCACACGGCAGAAGGACCAGCAGGGAAAGCTAGTGCTGTGTCTCTTCAGCACACAAGAAGCTTTGCAACGGGGTCACCATCATTGCAGTCTCTCCTCGGTTTCATACCTAAAAGTCCATTTGAATCCAAATTCTCAGGTGGTGTCTCTCAGCTGCCCAGCAGCACAGTTAGTACAGCACGAACGTTTGGCCTCTGCTCCCACAGCAGAAGAGCCAGGAGTGAAAGCTGGTGATGGACCTGTTCAGCACACAATCCCTTTTACATTGGTGCATTCATCGTTGCTTTCACTGCTCACTTTCATACAGGAAAAGCATTTGAAAGGAATCAGTCCAGAGGCTGCTCTCTGCTGCGCAGCAACACAGTCAGCACAGACTGAACAGTGGCATCTGCTCACACGGCAGAATTAGCAGCAGGGAAAGCTAGTGCTCTGCTTCTTCAGCACACAAGCAGCTTTGCAACGGGGTCACCATTATTGCAGTCTCTCCTCGGGTTCATACCTAAAAGTCCATTTGAATCCAAATTCTCAAGCGCTCTCAGCTGTCCAGCAGCACAGTGAGTACTGCACGAACGTTTGGCATCTGTTCCGACAGCAGAAGAGCAAGGATTGAAAGCTGGTGCTGGACCTGTTCAGCACACAATCCCCTTTACATTGGTGCATCCATCGTTGCTTTCACTGCTAACACTCGTACAGGAAAAGCATTTGAATAGAATCCGTCCAGAGCCTTCTCACTGCTGCGCAGCAACACAGTCAGCACAGAATGAACAGTGGCATCTGCTCACACGGCAGAAGGACCAGCAGGGAAAGCTAGTGCTCTGCTTCTTCAGCACACAAGCAGCTTTGCAACGGGGTCACCATCATTGCAGTCTCTCCTCGGTTTCATACCTAAAAGTCCATTTGAATCCGAATTCTCAGGTGGTGTCTCTCAGCTGCCCAGCAGCACAGTGAGTACAGCACGAACGTTTGGCCTCTGCTCCAACAGCAGAAGAGCCAGGATTGAAAGCTGGTGCTGGACCTGTTCAGCACACAATCCCCTTTACATTGGTGCCTCCATCGTTGCTTTCACTGCTAACACTCATACAGGAAAAGCATTTGAATAGAATCCGTCCAGAGCCTGCTCCCTGCTGGCAGCAACACAGCACAGAATGAACAGTGGCATCTGCTCACACGGCAGAAGGAGCAGCAGGGAAAGCTAGTGCTCTGCTTCTTCAGCACACAAGCAGCTTTGCAACGGGGTCACCATCATTGCAGTCTCTCCTCGGCTTCATACCTAAAAGTCCATTTGAATCCAAATTCTCAGGTGGTGTCGCTCAGCTGCCCTGCAGCACAGTTAGTACACCACGAACGTTTGGCCTCTGCTCCGACAGCAGAAGAGCCAGGATTGAAAGCTGGTGCTGGACCTGTTCAGCACACAACCTCTTTTACATTGGTGCATTCATCGTTGCTTTCACTGCTCACTTTCATACAGGAAAAGCATTTGAATGGAATCAGTCCAGAGGCTGCTCTCTGCTGCGCAGCAACACAGTCAGCACAGAATGAACAGTGGCATCTGCTCACACGGCAGAAGGAGCAGCAGGGAAAGCTAGTGCTCTGCTTCTTCAGCACACAAGCAGCTTTGCAACGGGGTCACCATGATTGCAGTCTCTCCTCGGCTTCATACCTAAAAGTCCATTTGAATCCAAATTCTCAGGTGGTGTCTCTCAGCTGCCCAGCAGCACAGTTAGTACAGCACGAACGTTTGGCCTCTGCTCCCACAGCAGAAGAGCCAGGATTGAAAGCTGGTGATGGACCTGTTCAGCACACAATCCCTTTTACATTGGTGCATTCATCGTTGCTTTCACTGCTCACTTTCATACAGGAAAAGCATTTGAATGGAATCAGTCCAGAGGCTGCTCTCTGCTGCGCAGGAACACAGTCAGCACAGAATGAACAGTGGCATCTGCTCACACGGCAGAAGGAGCAGCAGGGAAAGCTAGTGCTCTGCTTCTTCAGCACACAAGCAGCTTTGCAACGGTGTCACCATCATTGCAGTCTCTCCTCGGTTTCATACCTAAAAGTCCATTTGAATCCAAATTCTCAGGTGCTGTCTCTCAGCTGCCCAGCCGCACAGTGAGTACAGCACGAACGTATGGCCTCTGCTGCCACAGCAGAAGAGCCAGGATTGAAAGCTGGTGCTGGACCTGTTCAGCACACAATCCCTTTTACATTGGTGCATCCATCGTTGCTTTCACTGCTAACACTCGTACAGGAAAAGCATTTGAATAGAATCAGTCCAGAGCGTGCTCCCTGCTGGCAGCAACACATCACAGAATGAACAGTGGCATCTGCTCACACGGCAGAAGGACCAGCAGGGAAAGCAAGTGCTGTGTCTCTTCAGCACACAAGCAGCTTTGCAACGGGGTCACCATCATTGCAGTCTCTCCTCGGTTTCATACCTAAAAGTCCATTTGAATCCAAATTCTCAGGTGGTGTCTCTCAGCTGCCCAGCAGCACAGTTAGTACAGCACGAACGTTTGGCCTCTGCTCCCACAGCAGAAGAGCCAGGATTGAAAGCTGGTGCTGGACCTGTTCAGCACACAATCCCCTTTACATTGGTGCATCCATCGTTGCTTTCACTGCTAACACTCGTACAGGAAAAGCATTTGAATAGAATCAGTCCAGAGCCTGCTCCCTGCTGGCAGCAACACAGCACAGAATGAACAGGGGCATCTGCTCACACGGCAGAAGGAGCAGCAGGGAAAGCTAGTGCTCTGCTTCTTCAGCACAGAAGCAGCTTTGCAACGGGGTCACCATCATTGCAGTCTCTCCTCGGTTTCCTACCTAAAAGTCCATTTGAATCCAAATTCTCAGGTGGTGTCTCTCAGCTGCCCAGCAGCACAGTTAGTACACCACGAACGTTTGGCCTCTGCTCCCACAGCAGAAGAGCCAGGATTGAAAGCTGGTGCTGGACCTGTTCAGCACACAATCACCTTTACATTGGTGCCTCCATCGTTGCTTTCACTGCTCACATTCATACAGGAAAAGCATTTGAATGGAATCATTCCAGAGGCTGCTCTCTGCTGCGCAGCAACACAGTCAGCACAGAATGAACAGTGGCATCTGCTCACACGGCAGAAGGAGCAGCAGGGAAAGCTAGTGCTCTGCTTCTTCAGCACACAAGCAGCTTTACAGCGGTGTCACCATCATTGCAGTCTCTCCTCGGTTTCATACCTAAAAGTCCATTTGAATCGAAATTCTCAAGCGGTCTCAGCTGCCCAGCAGCACAGTGAGTACAGCACGAACGTTTGGCCTCTGCTCCCACAGCAGAAGAGCAAGGATTGAAAGCTGGTGCTGGACCTGTTCAGCACACAATCCCCTTTACATTGGTGCATCCATCGTTGCTTTCACTGCTAACACTCGTACAGGAAAAGCATTTGAATAGAATCAGTCCAGAGCCTGCTCCCTGCTGGCAGCAACACAGCACAGAATGAACAGGGGCATCTGCTCACACGGCAGAAGGACCAGCAGGGAAAGCTAGTGCTGTGTCTCTTCAGCACACAAGAAGCTTTGCAACGGGGTCACCATCATTGCAGTCTCTCCTCGGTTTCATACCTAAAAGTCCATTTGAATCCAAATTCTCAGGTAGTGTCTCTCAGCTGCCCAGCAGCACAGTTAGTACAGCACGAACGTTTGGACTCTGCTCCCACAGCAGAAGAGCCAGGATTGAAAGCTGGTGCTGGACCTGTTCAGCACACAATCCCTTTTACATTGGTGCCTCCATCGTTGCTTTCACTGCTCACATTCATACAGGAAAAGCATTTGAATGGAATCAGTCCAGAGGCTGCTCTCTGCTGCGCAGCAACACAGTCAGCAGAGAATGAACAGTGGCCTCTGCTCACACGGCAGAAGGAGCAGCAGGGAAAGCTAGTGCTCTGCTTCTTCAGCACACAAGCAGCTTTGCAACGGGGTCACCATCATTGCAGTCTCTCCTCGGTTTCCTACCTAAAAGTCCATTTGAATCCAAATTCTCAGGTGGTGTCTCTCAGCTGCCCAGCAGCACAGTTATTACAGCACGAACGTTTGGCCTCTGCTCCCACAGCAGAAGAGCCAGGATTGAAAGCTGGTGCTGGACCTGTTCAGCACACAATCCCTTTTACATTGGTGCATTCATCGTTGCTTTCACTGCTAACACTCGTACTGGAAAAGCATTTGAATAGAATCAGTCCAGAGCCTGCTCCCTGCTGGCAGCAACGCAGCACAGAATGAACAGGGGCATCTGCTCACACGGCAGAAGGACCAGCAGGGAAAGCTAGTGCTGTGTCTCTTCAGCACACAAGCAGCTTTGCAACGGGGTCACCATGATTGCAGTCTCTCCTCGGCTTCATACCTAAAAGTCCATTTGAATCCAAATTCTCAGGTGGTGTCGCTCAGCTGCCCAGCAGCACAGTGAGTACAGCACGAACGTTTGGCCTCTGCTCCCACAGCAGAAGAGCCAGGATTGAAAGCTGGTGCTGGACCTGTTCAGCACACAATCCCTTTTACATTGGTGCATTCATCGTTGCTTTCACTGCTCACTTTCATACAGGAAAAGCATTTGAATGGAATCAGTCCAGAGGCTGCTCTCTGCTGCGCAGCAACACAGTCAGCACAGAATGAACAGTGGCATCTGCTCACACGGCAGAAGGAGCAGCAGGGAAAGCTAGTGCTCTGCTTCTTCAGCACACAAGCAGCTTTGAAACGGGGTCACCATCATTGCAGTCTCTACTCGGTTTCCTACCTAAAAGTCCATTTGAATCCAAATTCTCAGGTGGTGTCTCTCAGCTGCCCAGCAGCAAGGTTAGTACAGCACGAACGTTTGGCCTCTGCTCCCACAGCAGAAGAGCCAGGATAGAAAGCTGGTGCTGGACCTGTTCAGCACACAATCACCTTTACATTGGTGCCTCCATCGTTGCTTTCACTGCTCACATTCATACAGGAAAAGCATTTGAATGGAGTCAGTCCAGAGGCTGCTCTCTGCTGCGCAGCAACACAGTCAGCACAGAATGAACAGTGGCATCTGCTCACACGGCAGAAGGAGCAGCAGGGAAAGCTAGTGCTCTGCTTCTTCAGCACACAAGCATCTTTGCAACGGGGTCACCATCATTGCAGTCTCTCCTCGGTTTCCTACCTAAAAGTCCATTTGAATCCAAATTCTCAGGTGGTGTCTCTCAGCTGCCCAGCAGCACAGTGAGTACAGCACGAACGTTTGGCCTCTGCTCCCACAGCAGAAGAGCCAGGATTGAAAGCTGGTGCTGGACCTGTTCAGCACACAATCCCTTTTACATTGGTGCATTCATCGTTGCTTTCACTGCTCACTTTCATACAGGAAAAGCATTTGAATGGAATCAGTCCAGAGGCTGCTCTCTGCTGCGCAGCAACACAGTCAGCACAGAATGAACAGTGGCATCTGCTCACACGGCAGAAGGAGCAGCAGGGAAAGCTAGTGCTCTGCTTCTTCAGCACACAAGCAGCTTTGCAACGGGGTCACCATCATTGCAGTCTCTCCTCGGGTTCATACCTAAAAGTCCATTTGAATCCAAATTCTCAAGCGGTCTCAGCTGCCCAGCAGCACAGTGAGTACAGCACGAACGTTTGGCCTCTGCTCCCACAGCAGAAGAGCAAGGATCGAAAGCTGGTGCTGGACCTGTTCAGCACACAATCCCCTTTACATTGGTGCATCCATCGTTGCTTTCACTGCTAACACTCGTACAGGAAAAGCATTTGAATAGAATCAGTCCAGAGCCTGCTCCCTGCTGGCAGCAACACAGCACAGAATGAACAGGGGCATCTGCTCACACGGCAGAAGGACCAGCAGGGAAAGCTAGTGCTGTGTCTCTTCAGCACACAAGAAGCTTTGCAACGGGGTCACCATCATTGCAGTCTCTCCTCGGTGTCATACCTAAAAGTCCATTTGAATCCAAATTCTCAGGTGGTGTCTCTCAGCTGCCCAGCAGCACAGTTAGTACAGCACGAACGTTTGGCCTCTGCTCCCACAGCAGAAGAGCCAGGATTGAAAGCTGGTGCTGGACCTGTTCAGCACACAATCCCTTTTACATTGGTGCCTCCATCGTTGCTTTCACTGCTCACATTCATACAGGAAAAGCATTTGAATGGAATCAGTCCAGAGGCTGCTCTCTGCTGCGCAGCAACACAGTCAGCACAGAATGAACAGTGGCCTCTGCTCACACGGCAGAAGGAGCAGCAGGGAAAGCTAGTGCTCTGCTTCTTCAGCACACAAGCAGCTTTGCAACGGGGTCACCATCATTGCAGTCTCTCCTCGGTTTCCTACCTAAAAGTCCATTTGAATCCAAATTCTCAGGTGGTGTCTCTCAGCTGCCCAGCAGCACAGTTAGTACAGCACGAACGTTTGGCCTCTGCTCCCACAGCAGAAGAGCCAGGATTGAAAGCTGGTGCTGGACCTGTTCAGCACACAATCCCTTTTACATTGGTGCATTCATCGTTGCTTTCACTGCTAACACTCGTACAGGAAAAGCATTTGAATAGAATCAGTCCAGAGCCTGCTCCCTGCTGGCAGCAACGCAGCACAGAATGAACAGGGGCATCTGCTCACACGGCAGAAGGACCAGCAGGGAAAGCTAGTGCTGTGTCTCTTCAGCACACAAGCAGCTTTGCAACGGGGTCACCATCATTGCAGTCTCTCCTCGGTTTCATACCTAAAAGTCCATTTGAATCCAAATTCTCAGGTGGTGTCTCTCAGCTGCCCAGCAGCACAGTTAGTACAGCACGAACGTTTGGCCTCTGCTCCCACAGCAGAAGAGCCAGGATTGAAAGCTGGTGCTGGACCTGTTCAGCACACAATCACCTTTACATTGGTGCCTCCATCGTTGCTTTCACTGCTCACATTCATACAGGAAAAGCATTTGAATGGAGTCAGTCCAGAGGCTGCTCTCTGCTGCGCAGCAACACAGTCAGCACAGAATGAACAGTGGCATCTGCTCACACGGAAGAAGGAGCAGCAGGGAAAGCTAGTGCTCTGCTTCTTCAGCACACAAGCAGCTTTGCAACGGGGTCACCATCATTGCAGTCTCTCCTCGGTTTCCTACCTAAAAGTCCATTTGAATCCAAATTCTCAGGTGGTGTCTCTCAGCTGCCCAGCAGCACAGTGAGTACAGCACGAACGTTTGGCCTCTGCTCCCACAGCAGAAGAGCCAGGATTGAAAGCTGGTGCTGGACCTGTTCAGCACACAATCCCTTTTACATTGGTGCATTCATCGTTGCTTTCACTGCTCACTTTCATACAGGAAAAGCATTTGAATGGAATCAGTCCAGAGGCTGCTCTCTGCTGCGCAGCAACACAGTCAGCACAGAATGAACAGTGGCATCTGCTCACACGGCAGAAGGAGCAGCAGGGAAAGCTAGTGCTCTGCTTCTTCAGCACACAAGCAGCTTTGCAACGGGGTCACCATCATTGCAGTCTCTCCTCGGGTTCATACCTAAAAGTCCATTTGAATCCAAATTCTCAAGCGGTCTCAGCTGCCCAGCAGCACAGTGAGTACAGCACGAACGTTTGGCCTCTGCTCCCACAGCAGAAGAGCAAGGATTGAAAGCTGGTGCTGGACCTGTTCAGCACACAATCCCCTTTACATTGGTGCATCCATCGTTGCTTTCACTGCTAACACTCGTACAGGAAAAGCATTTGAATAGAATCAGTCCAGAGCCTGCTCCCTGCTGGCAGCAACACAGCACAGAATGAACAGGGGCATCTGCTCACACGGCAGAAGGACCAGCAGGGAAAGCTAGTGCTGTGTCTCTTCAGCACACAAGAAGCTTTGCAACGGGGTCACCATCATTGCAGTCTCTCCTCGGTGTCATACCTAAAAGTCCATTTGAATCCAAATTCTCAGGTGGTGTCTCTCAGCTGCCCAGAAGCACAGTTAGTACAGCACGAACGTTTGGCCTCTGCTCCCACAGCAGAAGAGCCAGGATTGAAAGCTGGTGCTGGACCTGTTCAGCACACAATCCCTTTTACATTGGTGCCTCCATCGTTGCTTTCACTGCTCACATTCATACAGGAAAAGCATTTGAATGGAATCAGTCCAGAGGCTGCTCTCTGCTGCGCAGCAACACAGTCAGCACAGAATGAACAGTGGCCTCTGCTCACACGGCAGAAGGAGCAGCAGGGAAAGCTAGTGCTCTGCTTCTTCAGCACACAAGCAGCTTTGCAACGGGGTCACCATCATTGCAGTCTCTCCTCGGTTTCCTACCTAAAAGTCCATTTGAATCCAAATTCTCAGGTGGTGTCTCTCAGCTGCCCAGCAGCACAGTTAGTACAGGCACGAACGTTTGGCCTCTGCTCCCACAGCAGAAGAGCCAGGATTTGAAAGCTGGTGCTGGACCTGTTCAGCACACAATCCCTTTTACATTGGTGCATTCATCGTTGCTTTCACTGCTAACACTCGTACAGGAAAAGCATTTGAATAGAATCAGTCCAGAGCCTGCTCCCTGCTGGCAGCAACGCAGCACAGAATGAACAGGGGCATCTGCTCACACGGCAGAAGGACCAGCAGGGAAAGCTAGTGCTGTGTCTCTTCAGCACACAAGCAGCTTTGCAACGGGGTCACCATCATTGCAGTCTCTCCTCGGTTTCATACCTAAAAGTCCATTTGAATCCAAATTCTCAGGTGGTGTCTCTCAGCTGCCCAGCAGCACAGTGAGTACAGCACGAACGTTTGGCCTCTGCTCCCACAGCAGAAGAGCCAGGATTGAAAGCTGGTGATGGACCTGTTCAGCACACAATCCCTTTTACATTGGTGCATTCATCGTTGCTTTCACTGCTCACTTTCATACAGGAAAAGCATTTGAAAGGAATCAGTCCAGAGGCTGCTCTCTGCTGCGCAGCAACACAGTCAGCACAGAATGAACAGTGGCATCTGCTCACACGGCAGAAGGAGCAGCAGGGAAAGCTAGTGCTCTGCTTCTTCAGCACACAAGCAGCTTTGCAACGGGGTCACCATCATTGCAGTCTCTCCTCGGTTTCATACCTAAAAGTCCATTTGAATCCAAATTCTCAGGTGGTGTCTCTCAGCTGCCCAGCAGCACAGTTAGTACAGCACGAACGTTTGGCCTCTGCTCCCACAGCAGAAGAGCCAGGATTGAAAGCTGGTGATGGACCTGTTCAGCACACAATCCCTTTTTACATTGGTGCATTCATCGTTGCTTTCACTGCTCACTTTCATACAGGAAAAGCATTTTGAATAGAATCAGTCCAGAGGCTGCTCTCTGCTGCGCAGGAACACAGTCAGCACAGAATGAACAGTGGCATCTGCTCACACGGCAGAAGGAGCAGCAGGGAAAGCTAGTGCTCTGCTTCTTCAGCACACAAGCAGCTTTGCAACGGTGTCACCATCATTGCAGTCTCTCCTCGGTTTCATACCTAAAAGTCCATTTGAATCCAAATTCTCAGGTGCTGTCTCTCAGCTGCCCAGCCGCACAGTGAGTACAGCACGAACGTATGGCCTCTGCTCCCACAGCAGAAGAGCCAGGATTGAAAGCTGGTGCTGGACCTGTTCAGCACACAATCCCTTTTACATTGGTGCATCCATCGTTGCTTTCACTGCTAACACTCGTACAGGAAAAGCATTTGAATAGAATCAGTCCAGAGCCTGCTCCCTGCTGGCAGCAACGCAGCCACAGAATGAACAGGGGCATCTGCTCACACGGCAGAAGGACCAGCAGGGAAAGCTAGTGCTGTGTCTCTTCAGCACACAAGCAGCTTTGCAACGGGGTCACCATCATTGCAGTCTCTCCTCGGTTTCATACCTAAAAGTCCATTTGAATCCAAATTCTCAGGTGGTGTCTCTCAGCTGCCCAGCAGCACAGTTAGTACAGCACGAACGTTTGGCCTCTGCTCCCCACAGCAGAAGAGCCAGGATTGAAAGCTGGTGCTGGACCTGTTCAGCACACAATCCCTTTTACATTGGTGCCTCCATCGTTGCTTTCACTGCTCACATTCATACAGGAAAAGCATTTGAATGGAATCAGTCCAGAGGCTGCTCTCTGCTGCGCAGCAACACAGTCAGCACAGACTGAACAGTGGCATCTGCTCACACGGCAGAAGGAGCAGCAGGGAAAGCTAGTGCTCTGCTTCTTCAGCACACAAGCAGCTTTGCAACGGGGTCACCATCATTGCAGTCTCTCCTCGGTTTCCTACCTAAAAGTCCATTTGAATCCAAATTCTCAGGTGGTGTCTCTCAGCTGCCCAGCAGCACAGTTATTACAGCACGAACGTTTGGCCTCTGCTCCCACAGCAGAAGAGCCAGGATTGAAAGCTGGTGCTGGACCTGTTCAGCACACAATCCCTTTTACATTGGTGCATTCATCGTTGCTTTCACTGCTAACACTCGTACAGGAAAAGCATTTGAATAGAATCAGTCCAGAGCCTGCTCCCTGCTGGCAGCAACGCAGCACAGAATGAACAGGGGCATCTGCTCACACGGCAGAAGGACCAGCAGGGAAAGCTAGTGCTCTGCTTCTTCAGCACACAAGCAGCTTTGCAACGGGGTCACCATCATTGCAGTCTCTCCTCGGTTTCATACCTAAAAGTCCATTTGAATCCAAATTCTCAGGTGGTGTCTCTCCAGCTGCCCTGCAGCACAGTTAGTACAGCACGAACGTTTGGCCTCTGCTCCGACAGCAGAAGAGCCAGGATTGAAAGCTGGTGCTGGACGTGTTCAGCACACAACCTCTTTTACATTGGTGCATTCATCGTTGCTTTCACTGCTCACTTTCATACAGGAAAAGCATTTGAATGGAATCAGTCCAGAGGCTGCTCTCTGCTGCGCAGCAACACAGTCAGCACAGAATGAACAGTGGCATCTGCTCACACGGCAGAAGGAGCAGCAGGGGAAAGCTAGTGCTCTGCTTCTTCAGCACACAAGCAGCTTTGAAACGGGGTCACCATCATTGCAGTCTCTCCTCGGTTTCCTACCTAAAAGTCCATTTGAATCCAAATTCTCAGGTGGTGTCTCTCAGCTGCCCAGCAGCACAGTTAGTACAGCACGAACGTTTGGCCTCTGCTCCCACAGCAGAAGAGCCAGGATTGAAAGCTGGTGCTGGACCTGTTCAGCACACAATCACCTTTACATTGGTGCCTCCATCGTTGCTTTCACTGCTCACATTCATACAGGAAAAGCATTTGAATGGAGTCAGTCCAGAGGCTGCTCTCTGCTGCGCAGCAACACAGTCAGCACAGAATGAACAGTGGCATCTGCTCACACGGCAGAAGGAGCAGCAGGGAAAGCTAGTGCTCTGCTTCTTCAGCACACAAGCAGCTTTGCAACGGGGTCACCATCATTGCAGTCTCTCCTCGGGTTCATACCTAAAAGTCCATTTGAATCCAAATTCTCAAGCGGTCTCAGCTGCCCAGCAGCACAGTGAGTACAGCACGAACGTTTGGCCTCTGCTCCCACAGCAGAAGAGCAAGGATCGAAAGCTGGTGCTGGACCTGTTCAGCACACAATCCCCTTTACATTGGTGCATCCATCGTTGCTTTCACTGCTAACACTCGTACAGGAAAAGCATTTGAATAGAATCAGTCCAGAGCCTGCTCCCTGCTGGCAGCAACACAGCACAGAATGAACAGGGGCATCTGCTCACACGGCAGAAGGACCAGCAGGGAAAGCTAGTGCTGTGTCTCTTCAGCACACAAGAAGCTTTGCAACGGGGTCACCATCATTGCAGTCTCTCCTCGGTTTCATACCTAAAAGTCCATTTGAATCCAAATTCTCAGGTGGTGTCTCTCAGCTGCCCAGCAGCACAGTTAGTACAGCACGAACGTTTGGCCTCTGCTCCCACAGCAGAAGAGCCAGGATTGAAAGCTGGTGCTGGACCTGTTCAGCACACAATCCCCTTTACATTGGTGCCTCCATCGTTGCTTTCACTGCTAACACTCGTACAGGAAAAGCATTTGAATAGAATCAGTCCAGAGCCTTCTCTCTGCAGCTTAGCAACACAGTCAGCACAGAATGAATGGGCATCTGCTCACACGGCAGAAGGAGCAGCAGGGAAAGCTAGTGCTCTGCTTCTTCAGCACACAAGCAGCTTTGCAACGGGGTCACCATCATTGCAGTCTCTCCTCGGCTTCATACCTAAAAGTCCATTTGAATCCGAATTCTCAGGTGGTGTCTCTCAGCTGCCCAGCAGCACAGTGAGTACAGCACGAACGTTTGGCCTCTGCTCCAACAGCAGAAGAGCCAGGATTGAAAGCTGGTGCTGGACCTGTTCAGCACACAATCCCCTTTACATTGGTGCCTCCATCGTTGCTTTCACTGCTAACACTCATACAGGAAAAGCATTTGAATAGAATCCGTCCAGAGCCTGCTCCCTGCTGGCAGCAACACAGCACAGAATGAACAGTGGCATCTGCTCACACGGCAGAAGGAGCAGCAGGGAAAGCTAGTGCTCTGCTTCTTCAGCACACAAGCAGCTTTGCAACGGGGTCACCATCATTGCAGTCTCTCCTCGGTTTCATACCTAAAAGTCCATTTGAATCCAAATTCTCAGGTGGTGTCTCTCAGCTGCCCAGCAGCACAGTTAGTACAGCACGAACGTTTGGCCTCTGCTCCCACAGCAGAAGAGCCAGGATTGAAAGCTGGTGCTGGACCTGTTCAGCACACAATCCCTTTTACATTGGTGCATCCATCGTTGCTTTCACTGCTAACACTCGTACAGGAAAAGCATTTGAATAGAATCAGTCCAGAGCCTGCTCTCTGCTGCGCAGCAACACAGTCAGCACAGAATGAACAGTGGCATCTGCTCATACGGCAGAAGGAGCAGCAGGGAAAGCTAGTGCTCTGCTTCTTCAGCACACAAGCAGCTTTGCAACGGGGTCACCATCATTGCAGTCTCTCCTCGGTTTCATACCTAAAAGTCCATTTGAATCCAAATTCTCAGGTGGTGTCTCTCAGCTGCCCAGCAGCACAGTTAGTACAGCACGAACGTTTGGCCTCTGCTCCCACAGCAGAAGAGCCAGGATTGAAAGCTGGTGATGGACCTGTTCAGCACACAATCCCTTTTACATTGGTGCATTCATCGTTGCTTTCACTGCTCACTTTCATACAGGAAAAGCATTTGAATAGAATCAGTCCAGAGGCTGCTCTCTGCTGCGCAGGAACACAGTCAGCACAGAATGAACAGTGGCATCTGCTCACACGGCAGAAGGAGCAGCAGGGAAAGCTAGTGCTCTGCTTCTTCAGCACACAAGCAGCTTTGCAACGGTGTCACCATCATTGCAGTCTCTCCTCGGTTTCATACCTAAAAGTCCATTTGAATCCAAATTCTCAGGTGCTGTCTCTCAGCTGCCCAGCCGCACAGTGAGTACAGCAAGAACGTATGGCCTCTGCTCCCACAGCAGAAGAGCCAGGATTGAAAGCTGGTGCTGGACCTGTTCAGCACACAATCCCTTTTACATTGGTGCATCCATCGTTGCTTTCACTGCTAACACTCGTACAGGAAAAGCATTTGAATAGAATCAGTCCAGAGCCTGCTCCCTGCTGGCAGCAACACAGCACAGAATGAACAGTGGCATCTGCTCACACGGCAGAAGGAGCAGCAGGGAAAGCTAGTGCTCTGCTTCTTCAGCACACAAGCAGCTTTACAGCGGTGTCACCATCATTGCAGTCTCTCCTCGGTTTCATACCTAAAAGTCCATTTGAATCGAAATTCTCAAGCGGTCTCAGCTGCCCAGAAGCACAGTGAGTACAGCACGAACGTTTGGCCTCTGCTCCCACAGCAGAAGAGCCAGGATTGAAAGCTGGTGCTGGACCTGTTCAGCACACAATCCCCTTTACATTGGTGCATCCATCGTTGCTTTCACTGCTAACACTCGTACAGGAAAAGCATTTGAATAGAATCAGTCCAGAGCCTGCTCCCTGCTGGCAGCAACACAGCACAGAATGAACAGGGGCATCTGCTCACACGGCAGAAGGAGCAGCAGGGAAAGCTAGTGCTGTGTCTCTTCAGCACACAAGCAGCTTTGCAACGGGGTCACCATCATTGCAGTCTCTCCTCGGCTTCATACCTAAAAGTCCATTTGAATCCGAATTCTCAGGTGGTGTCGCTCAGCTGCCCAGCCGCACAGTGAGTACAGCACGAACGTTTGGCCTCTGCTCCCACAGCAGAAGAGCCAGGATTGAAAGCTGGTGCTGGACCTGTTCAGCACACAATCCCCTTTACATTGGTGCATCCATCGTTGCTTTCACTGCTAACACTCGTACAGGAAAAGCATTTGAATAGAATCAGTCCAGAGCCTGCTCCCTGCTGGCAGCAACACAGCACAGAATGAACAGGGGCATCTGCTCACACGGCAGAAGGAGCAGCAGGGAAAGCTAGTGCTGTGTCTCTTCAGCACACAAGAAGCTTTGCAACGGGGTCACCATCATTGCAGTCTCTCCTCGGTTTCATACCTAAAAGTCCATTTGAATCCAAATTCTCAGGTGGTGTCTCTCAGCTGCCCAGCAGCACAGTGAGTACAGCACGAACGTTTGGCCTCTGCTCCAACAGCAGAAGAGCCAGGATTGAAAGCTGGTGCTGGACCTGTTCAGCACACAATCCCCTTTATATTGGTGCCTCCATCGTTGCTTTCACTGCTAACACTCATACAGGAAAAGCATTTGAATAGAATCCGTCCAGAGCCTGCTCCCTGCTGGCAGCAACACAGCACAGAATGAACAGTGGCATCTGCTCACACGGCAGAAGGAGCAGCAGGGAAAGCTAGTGCTCTGCTTCTTCAGCACACAAGCAGCTTTGCAACGGGGTCACCATCATTGCAGTCTCTCCTCGGTTTCATACCTAAAAGTCCATTTGAATCCAAATTCTCAGGTGGTGTCTCTCAGCTGCCCAGCAGCACAGTTAGTACAGCACGAACGTTTGGCCTCTGCTCCCACAGCAGAAGAGCCAGGATTGAAAGCTGGTGCTGGACCTGTTCAGCACACAATCCCTTTTACATTGGTGCATCCATCGTTGCTTTCACTGCTAACACTCGTACAGGAAAAGCATTTGAATAGAATCAGTCCAGAGCCTGCTCCCTGCTGGCAGCAACACAGTCAGCACAGAATGAACAGTGGCATCTGCTCACACGGCAGAAGGAGCAGCAGGGAAAGCTAGTGCTCTGCTTCTTCAGCACACAAGCAGCTTTGCAACGGGGTCACCATCATTGCAGTCTCTCCTCGGTTTCATACCTAAAAGTCCATTTGAATCCAAATTCTCAGGTGGTGTCTCTCAGCTGCCCAGCAGCACAGTTAGTACAGCACGAACGTTTGGCCTCTGCTCCCACAGCAGAAGAGCCAGGATTGAAAGCTGGTGATGGACCTGTTCAGCACACAATCCCTTTTACATTGGTGCATTCATCGTTGCTTTCACTGCTCACTTTCATACAGGAAAAGCATTTGAATAGAATCAGTCCAGAGGCTGCTCTCTGCTGCGCAGGAACACAGTCAGCACAGAATGAACAGTGGCATCTGCTCACACGGCAGAAGGAGCAGCAGGGAAAGCTAGTGCTCTGCTTCTTCAGCACACAAGCAGCTTTGCAACGGTGTCACCATCATTGCAGTCTCTCCTCGGTTTCATACCTAAAAGTCCATTTGAATCCAAATTCTCAGGTGCTGTCTCTCAGCTGCCCAGCCGCACAGTGAGTACAGCACGAACGTATGGCCTCTGCTCCCACAGCAGAAGAGCCAGGATTGAAAGCTGGTGCTGGACCTGTTCAGCACACAATCCCTTTTACATTGGTGCATCCATCGTTGCTTTCACTGCTAACACTCGTACAGGAAAAGCATTTGAATAGAATCAGTCCAGAGCCTGCTCCCTGCTGGCAGCAACACAGCACAGAATGAACAGTGGCATCTGCTCACACGGCAGAAGGAGCAGCAGGGAAAGCTAGTGCTCTGCTTCTTCAGCACACAAGCAGCTTTACAGCGGTGTCACCATCATTGCAGTCTCTCCTCGGTTTCATACCTAAAAGTCCATTTGAATCGAAATTCTCAAGCGGTCTCAGCTGCCCAGAAGCACAGTGAGTACAGCACGAACGTTTGGCCTCTGCTCCCACAGCAGAAGAGCAAGGATTGAAAGCTGGTGCTGGACCTGTTCAGCACACAATCCCCTTTACATTGGTGCATCCATCGTTGCTTTCACTGCTAACACTCGTACAGGAAAAGCATTTGAATAGAATCAGTCCAGAGCCTGCTCCCTGCTGGCAGCAACACAGCACAGAATGAACAGGGGCATCTGCTCACACGGCAGAAGGACCAGCAGGGAAAGCTAGCGCTGTGTCTCTTCAGCACACAAGAAGCTTTGCAACGGGGTCACCATCATTGCAGTCTCTCCTCGGTTTCATACCTAAAAGTCCATTTGAATCCAAATTCTCAGGTGGTGTCTCTCAGCTGCCCAGCAGCACAGTGAGTACAGCACGAACGTTTGGCCTCTGCTCCCACAGCAGAAGAGCCAGGATTGAAAGCTGGTGCTGGACCTGTTCAGCACACAGTCCCTTTTACATTGGTGCCTCCATCGTTGCTTTCACTGCTCACATTCATACAGGAAAAGCATTTGAATGGAATCAGTCCAGAGGCTGCTCTCTGCTGCGCAGCAACACAGTCAGCACAGAATGAACAGTGGCATCTGCTCACACGGCAGAAGGAGCAGCAGGGAAAGCTAGTGCTCTGCTTCTTCAGCACACAAGCAGCTTTGCAACGGGGTCACCATCATTGCAGTCTCTCCTCGGCTTCATACCTAAAAGTCCATTTGAATCCGAATTCTCAGGTGGTGTCGCTCAGCTGCCCAGCCGCACAGTGAGTACAGCACGAACGTTTGGCCTCTGCTCCCACAGCAGAAGAGCCAGGATTGAAAGCTGGTGCTGGACCTGTTCAGCACACAATCCCCTTTACATTGGTGCATCCATCGTTGCTTTCACTGCTAACACTCGTACAGGAAAAGCATTTGAATAGAATCAGTCCAGAGCCTGCTCCCTGCTGGCAGCAACACAGCACAGAATGAACAGGGGCATCTGCTCACACGGCAGAAGGACCAGCAGGGAAAGCTAGTGCTGTGTCTCTTCATCACACAAGAAGCTTTGCAACGGGGTCACCATCATTGCAGTCTCTCCTCGGTTTCATACCTAAAAGTCCATTTGAATCCAAATTCTCAGGTGGTGTCTCTCAGCTGCCCAGCAGCACAGTGAGTACAGCACGAACGTTTGGCCTCTGCTCCCACAGCTGAAGAGCCAGGATTGAAAGCTGGTGCTGGACCTGTTCAGCACACAATCCCTTTTACATTGGTGCCTCCATCGTTGCTTTCACTGCTCACATTCATACAGGAAAAGCATTTGAATGGAATCAGTCCAGAGGCTGCTCTCTGCTGCGCAGCAACACAGTCAGCACAGAATGAACAGTGGCATCTGCTCACACGGCAGAAGGAGCAGCAGGGAAAGCTAGTGCTCTGCTTCTTCAGCACACAAGCAGCTTTGAAACGGGGTCACCATCATTGCAGTCTCTCCTCGGTTTCCTACCTAAAAGTCCATTTGAATCCAAATTCTCAGGTGGTGTCTCTCAGCTGCCCAGCAGCACAGTTAGTACAGCACGAACGTTTGGCCTCTGCTCCCACAGCAGAAGAGCCAGGATTGAAAGCTGGTGCTGGACCTGTTCAGCACACAATCACCTTTACATTGGTGCCTCCATCGTTGCTTTCACTGCTCACATTCATACAGGAAAAGCATTTGAATGGAGTCAGTCCAGAGGCTGCTCTCTGCTGCGCAGGAACACAGTCAGCACAGAATGAACAGTGGCATCTGCTCACACGGCAGAAGGAGCAGCAGGGAAAGCTAGTGCTCTGCTTCTTCAGCACACAAGCAGCTTTGAAACGGGGTCACCATCATTGCAGTCTCTCCTCGGTTTCCTACCTAAAAGTCCATTTGAATCCAAATTCTCAGGTGGTGTCTCTCAGCTGCCCAGCAGCACAGTTAGTACAGCACGAACGTTTGGCCTCTGCTCCCACAGCAGAAGAGCCAGGATTGAAAGCTGGTGCTGGACCTGTTCAGCACACAATCACCTTTACATTGGTGCCTCCATCGTTGCTTTCACTGCTCACATTCATACAGGAAAAGCATTTGAATGGAGTCAGTCCAGAGGCTGCTCTCTGCTGCGCAGCAACACAGTCAGCACAGAATGAACAGTGGCATCTGCTCACACGGCAGAAGGAGCAGCAGGGAAAGCTAGTGCTCTGCTTCTTCAGCACACAAGCAGCTTTGCAACGGGGTCACCATCATTGCAGTCTCTCCTCGGTTTCCTACCTAAAAGTCCATTTGAATCCAAATTCTCAGGTGGTGTCTCTCAGCTGCCCAGCAGCACAGTGAGTACAGCACGAACGTTTGGCCTCTGCTCCCACAGCAGAAGAGCCAGGATTGAAAGCTGTTGCTGGACCTGTTCAGCACACAATCCCTTTTACATTGGTGCATTCATCGTTGCTTTCACTGCTCACTTTCATACAGGAAAAGCATTTGAATGGAATCAGTCCAGAGGCTGCTCTCTGCTGCGCAGCAACACAGTCAGCACAGAATGAACAGTGGCATCTGCTCACACGGCAGAAGGAGCAGCAGGGAAAGCTAGTGCTCTGCTTCTTCAGCACACAAGCAGCTTTGCAACGGGGTCACCATCATTGCAGTCTCTCCTCGGGTTCATACCTAAAAGTCCATTTGAATCCAAATTCTCAAGCGGTCTCAGCTGCCCAGCAGCACAGTGAGTACAGCACGAACGTTTGGCCTCTGCTCCCACAGCAGAAGAGCAAGGATCGAAAGCTGGTGCTGGACCTGTTCAGCACACAATCCCCTTTACATTGGTGCATCCATCGTTGCTTTCACTGCTAACACTCGTACAGGAAAAGCATTTGAATAGAATCAGTCCAGAGCCTGCTCCCTGCTGGCAGCAACACAGCACAGAATGAACAGGGGCATCTGCTCACACGGCAGAAGGACCAGCAGGGAAAGCTAGTGCTGTGTCTCTTCAGCACACAAGAAGCTTTGCAACGGGGTCACCATCATTGCAGTCTCTCCTCGGTTTCATACCTAAAAGTCCATTTGAATCCAAATTCTCAGGTGGTGTCTCTCAGCTGCCCAGCAGCACAGTGAGTACAGCACGAACGTTTGGCCTCTGCTCCCACAGCAGAAGAGCCAGGATTGAAAGCTGGTGCTGGACCTGTTCAGCACACAATCCCTTTTACATTGGTGCCTCCATCGTTGCTTTCACTGCTCACATTCATACAGGAAAAGCATTTGAATGGAATCAGTCCAGAGGCTGCTCTCTGCTGCGCAGCAACACAGTCAGCACAGAATGAACAGTGGCATCTGCTCACACGGCAGAAGGAGCAGCAGGGAAAGCTAGTGCTCTGCTTCTTCAGCACACAAGCAGCTTTGCAACGGGGTCACCATCATTGCAGTCTCTCCTCGGCTTCATACCTAAAAGTCCATTTGAATCCGAATTCTCAGGTGGTGTCGCTCAGCTGCCCAGCCGCACAGTGAGTACAGCACGAACGTTTGGCCTCTGCTCCCACAGCAGAAGAGCCAGGATTGAAAGCTGGTGCTGGACCTGTTCAGCACACAATCCCCTTTACATTGGTGCATCCATCGTTGCTTTCACTGCTAACACTCGTACAGGAAAAGCATTTGAATAGAATCAGTCCAGAGCCTGCTCCCTGCTGGCAGCAACACAGCACAGAATGAACAGGGGCATCTGCTCACACGGCAGAAGGACCAGCAGGGAAAGCTAGTGCTGTGTCTCTTCAGCACACAAGAAGCTTTGCAACGGGGTCACCATCATTGCAGTCTCTCCTCGGTTTCATACCTAAAAGTCCATTTGAATCCAAATTCTCAGGTGGTGTCTCTCAGCTGCCCAGCAGCACAGTGAGTACAGCACGAACGTTTGGCCTCTGCTCCCACAGCTGAAGAGCCAGGATTGAAAGCTGGTGCTGGACCTGTTCAGCACACAATCCCTTTTACATTGGTGCCTCCATCGTTGCTTTCACTGCTCACATTCATACAGGAAAAGCATTTGAATGGAGTCAGTCCAGAGGCTGCTCTCTGCTGCGCAGGAACACAGTCAGCACAGAATGAACAGTGGCATCTGCTCACACGGCAGAAGGAGCAGCAGGGAAAGCTAGTGCTCTGCTTCTTCAGCACACAAGCAGCTTTGAAACGGGGTCACCATCATTGCAGTCTCTCCTCGGTTTCCTACCTAAAAGTCCATTTGAATCCAAATTCTCAGGTGGTGTCTCTCAGCTGCCCAGCAGCACAGTTAGTACAGCACGAACGTTTGGCCTCTGCTCCCACAGCAGAAGAGCCAGGATTGAAAGCTGGTGCTGGACCTGTTCAGCACACAATCACCTTTACATTGGTGCCTCCATCGTTGCTTTCACTGCTCACATTCATACAGGAAAAGCATTTGAATGGAGTCAGTCCAGAGGCTGCTCTCTGCTGCGCAGCAACACAGTCAGCACAGAATGAACAGTGGCATCTGCTCACACGGCAGAAGGAGCAGCAGGGAAAGCTAGTGCTCTGCTTCTTCAGCACACAAGCAGCTTTGCAACGGGGTCACCATCATTGCAGTCTCTCCTCGGTTTCCTACCTAAAAGTCCATTTGAATCCAAATTCTCAGGTGGTGTCTCTCAGCTGCCCAGCAGCACAGTGAGTACAGCACGAACGTTTGGCCTCTGCTCCCACAGCAGAAGAGCCAGGATTGAAAGCTGTTGCTGGACCTGTTCAGCACACAATCCCTTTTACATTGGTGCATTCATCGTTGCTTTCACTGCTCACTTTCATACAGGAAAAGCATTTGAATGGAATCAGTCCAGAGGCTGCTCTCTGCTGCGCAGCAACACAGTCAGCACAGAATGAACAGTGGCATCTGCTCACACGGCAGAAGGAGCAGCAGGGAAAGCTAGTGCTCTGCTTCTTCAGCACACAAGCAGCTTTGCAACGGGGTCACCATCATTGCAGTCTCTCCTCGGGTTCATACCTAAAAGTCCATTTGAATCCAAATTCTCAAGCGGTCTCAGCTGCCCAGCAGCACAGTGAGTACAGCACGAACGTTTGGCCTCTGCTCCCACAGCAGAAGAGCAAGGATTGAAAGCTGGTGCTGGACCTGTTCAGCACACAATCCCCTTTACATTGGTGCATCCATCGTTGCTTTCACTGCTAACACTCGTACAGGAAAAGCATTTGAATAGAATCAGTCCAGAGCCTGCTCCCTGCTGGCAGCAACACAGCACAGAATGAACAGGGGCATCTGCTCACACGGCAGAAGGACCAGCAGGGAAAGCTAGTGCTGTGTCTCTTCAGCACACAAGAAGCTTTGCAACGGGGTCACCATCATTGCAGTCTCTCCTCGGTTTCATACCTAAAAGTCCATTTGAATCCAAATTCTCAGGTGGTGTCTCTCAGCTGCCCAGCAGCACAGTTAGTACAGCACGAACGTTTGGCCTCTGCTCCCACAGCAGAAGAGCCAGGAGTGAAAGCTGGTGATGGACCTGTTCAGCACACAATCCCTTTTACATTGGTGCATTCATCGTTGCTTTCACTGCTCACTTTCTTACAGGAAAAGCATTTGAAAGGAATCAGTCCAGAGGCTGCTCTCTGCTGCGCAGCAACACAGTCAGCACAGACTGAACAGTGGCATCTGCTCACACGGCAGAATTAGCAGCAGGGAAAGCTAGTGCTCTGCTTCTTCAGCACACAAGCAGCTTTGCAACGGGGTCACCATCATTGCAGTCTCTCCTCGGTTTCATACCTAAAAGTCCATTTGAATCCAAATTCTCAGGTGGTGTCTCTCAGCTGCCCAGCAGCACAGTGAGTACAGCACGAACGTTTGGCCTCTGCTCCCACAGCAGAAGAGCCAGGATTGAAAGCTGGTGCTGGACCTGTTCAGCACACAATCCCCTTTACATTGGTGCCTCCATCGTTGCTTTCACTGCTCACTTTCATACAGGAAAAGCATTTGAATGGAATCAGTCCAGAGCCTGCTCTCTGCTGCGCAGGAACACAGTCAGCACAGAATGAACAGTGGCATCTGCTCACACGGCAGAAGGAGCAGCAGGGAAAGCTAGTGCTCTGCTTCTTCAGCACACAAGCAGCTTTGCAACGGGGTCACCATCATTGCAGTCTCTCCTCGGGTTCATACCTAAAAGTCCATTTGAATCCAAATTCTCAAGCGGTCTCAGCTGTCCAGCAGCACAGTGAGTACTGCACGAACGTTTGGCATCTGTTCCGACAGCAGAAGAGCAAGGATTGAAAGCTGGTGCTGGACCTGTTCAGCACACAATCCCCTTTACATTGGTGCATCCATCGTTGCTTTCACTGCTAACACTCGTACAGGAAAAGCATTTGAATAGAATCAGTCCAGAGCCTGCTCCCTGCTGGCAGCAACACAGCACAGAATGAACAGGGGCATCTGCTCACACGGCAGAAGGACCAGCAGGGAAAGCTAGTGCTGTGTCTCTTCATCACACAAGAAGCTTTGCAACGGGGTCACCATCATTGCAGTCTCTCCTCGGTTTCATACCTAAAAGTCCATTTGAATCCAAATTCTCAGGTGGTGTCTCTCAGCTGCCCAGCAGCACAGTGAGTACAGCACGAACGTTTGGCCTCTGCTCCCACAGCTGAAGAGCCAGGATTGAAAGCTGGTGCTGGACCTGTTCAGCACACAATCCCTTTTACATTGGTGCCTCCATCGTTGCTTTCACTGCTCACATTCATACAGGAAAAGCATTTGAATGGAATCAGTCCAGAGGCTGCTCTCTGCTGCGCAGCAACACAGTCAGCACAGAATGAACAGTGGCCTCTGCTCACACGGCAGAAGGAGCAGCAGGGAAAGCTAGTGCTCTGCTTCTTCAGCACACAAGCAGCTTTGCAACGGGGTCACCATCATTGCAGTCTCTCCTCGGTTTCCTACCTAAAAGTCCATTTAAATCCAAATTCTCAGGTGGTGTCTCTCAGCTGCCCAGCAGCACAGTTATTACAGCACGAACGTTTGGCCTCTGCTCCCACAGCAGAAGAGCCAGGATTGAAAGCTGGTGCTGGACCTGTTCAGCACACAATCCCTTTTACATTGGTGCATTCATCGTTGCTTTCACTGCTAACACTCGTACAGGAAAAGCATTTGAATAGAATCAGTCCAGAGCCTGCTCCCTGCTGGCAGCAACGCAGCACAGAATGAACAGGGGCATCTGCTCACACGGCAGAAGGACCAGCAGGGAAAGCTAGTGCTGTGTCTCTTCAGCACACAAGCAGCTTTGCAACGGGGTCACCATCATTGCAGTCTCTCCTCGGTTTCATACCTAAAAGTCCATTTGAATCCAAATTCTCAGGTGGTGTCTCTCAGCTGCCCAGCAGCACAGTTAGTACAGCACGAACGTTTGGCCTCTGCTCCCACAGCAGAAGAGCCAGGATTGAAAGCTGGTGCTGGACCTGTTCAGCACACAATCCCTTTTACATTGGTGCATCCATCGTTGCTTTCACTGCTAACACTCGTACAGGAAAAGCATTTGAATAGAATCAGTCCAGAGCCTGCTCCCTGCTGGCAGCAACACAGTCAGCACAGAATGAACAGTGGCATCTGCTCACACGGCAGAAGGAGCAGCAGGGAAAGCTAGTGCTCTGCTTCTTCAGCACACAAGCAGCTTTGCAACGGGGTCACCATCATTGCAGTCTCTCCTCGGTTTCATACCTAAAAGTCCATTTGAATCCAAATTCTCAGGTGGTGTCTCTCAGCTGCCCAGCAGCACAGTTAGTACAGCACGAACGTTTGGCCTCTGCTCCCACAGCAGAAGAGCCAGGATTGAAAGCTGGTGATGGACCTGTTCAGCACACAATCCCTTTTACATTGGTGCATTCATCGTTGCTTTCACTGCTCACTTTCATACAGGAAAAGCATTTGAATAGAATCAGTCCAGAGGCTGCTCTCTGCTGCGCAGGAACACAGTCAGCACAGAATGAACAGTGGCATCTGCTCACACGGCAGAAGGAGCAGCAGGGAAAGCTAGTGCTCTGCTTCTTCAGCACACAAGCAGCTTTGCAACGGTGTCACCATCATTGCAGTCTCTCCTCGGTTTCATACCTAAAAGTCCATTTGAATCCAAATTCTCAGGTGCTGTCTCTCAGCTGCCCAGCCGCACAGTGAGTACAGCACGAACGTATGGCCTCTGCTCCCACAGCAGAAGAGCCAGGATTGAAAGCTGGTGCTGGACCTGTTCAGCACACAATCCCTTTTACATTGGTGCATCCATCGTTGCTTTCACTGCTAACACTCGTACAGGAAAAGCATTTGAATAGAATCAGTCCAGAGCCTGCTCCCTGCTGGCAGCAACACAGCACAGAATGAACAGTGGCATCTGCTCACACGGCAGAAGGAGCAGCAGGGAAAGCTAGTGCTCTGCTTCTTCAGCACACAAGCAGCTTTACAGCGGTGTCACCATCATTGCAGTCTCTCCTCGGTTTCATACCTAAAAGTCCATTTGAATCGAAATTCTCAAGCGGTCTCAGCTGCCCAGAAGCACAGTGAGTACAGCACGAACGTTTGGCCTCTGCTCCCACAGCAGAAGAGCAAGGATTGAAAGCTGGTGCTGGACCTGTTCAGCACACAATCCCCTTTACATTGGTGCATCCATCGTTGCTTTCACTGCTAACACTCGTACAGGAAAAGCATTTGAATAGAATCAGTCCAGAGCCTGCTCCCTGCTGGCAGCAACACAGCACAGAATGAACAGGGGCATCTGCTCACACGGCAGAAGGACCAGCAGGGAAAGCTAGCGCTGTGTCTCTTCAGCACACAAGAAGCTTTGCAACGGGGTCACCATCATTGCAGTCTCTCCTCGGTTTCATACCTAAAAGTCCATTTGAATCCAAATTCTCAGGTGGTGTCTCTCAGCTGCCCAGCAGCACAGTGAGTACAGCACGAACGTTTGGCCTCTGCTCCCACAGCAGAAGAGCCAGGATTGAAAGCTGGTGCTGGACCTGTTCAGCACACAGTCCCTTTTACATTGGTGCCTCCATCGTTGCTTTCACTGCTCACATTCATACAGGAAAAGCATTTGAATGGAATCAGTCCAGAGGCTGCTCTCTGCTGCGCAGCAACACAGTCAGCACAGAATGAACAGTGGCATCTGCTCACACGGCAGAAGGAGCAGCAGGGAAAGCTAGTGCTCTGCTTCTTCAGCACACAAGCAGCTTTGCAACGGGGTCACCATCATTGCAGTCTCTCCTCGGCTTCATACCTAAAAGTCCATTTGAATCCGAATTCTCAGGTGGTGTCGCTCAGCTGCCCAGCCGCACAGTGAGTACAGCACGAACGTTTGGCCTCTGCTCCCACAGCAGAAGAGCCAGGATTGAAAGCTGGTGCTGGACCTGTTCAGCACACAATCCCCTTTACATTGGTGCATCCATCGTTGCTTTCACTGCTAACACTCGTACAGGAAAAGCATTTGAATAGAATCAGTCCAGAGCCTGCTCCCTGCTGGCAGCAACACAGCACAGAATGAACAGGGGCATCTGCTCACACGGCAGAAGGACCAGCAGGGAAAGCTAGTGCTGTGTCTCTTCATCACACAAGAAGCTTTGCAACGGGGTCACCATCATTGCAGTCTCTCCTCGGTTTCATACCTAAAAGTCCATTTGAATCCAAATTCTCAGGTGGTGTCTCTCAGCTGCCCAGCAGCACAGTGAGTACAGCACGAACGTTTGGCCTCTGCTCCCACAGCTGAAGAGCCAGGATTGAAAGCTGGTGCTGGACCTGTTCAGCACACAATCCCTTTTACATTGGTGCCTCCATCGTTGCTTTCACTGCTCACATTCATACAGGAAAAGCATTTGAATGGAATCAGTCCAGAGGCTGCTCTCTGCTGCGCAGCAACACAGTCAGCACAGAATGAACAGTGGCATCTGCTCACACGGCAGAAGGAGCAGCAGGGAAAGCTAGTGCTCTGCTTCTTCAGCACACAAGCAGCTTTGAAACGGGGTCACCATCATTGCAGTCTCTCCTCGGTTTCCTACCTAAAAGTCCATTTGAATCCAAATTCTCAGGTGGTGTCTCTCAGCTGCCCAGCAGCACAGTTAGTACAGCACGAACGTTTGGCCTCTGCTCCCACAGCAGAAGAGCCAGGATTGAAAGCTGGTGCTGGACCTGTTCAGCACACAATCACCTTTACATTGGTGCCTCCATCGTTGCTTTCACTGCTCACATTCATACAGGAAAAGCATTTGAATGGAGTCAGTCCAGAGGCTGCTCTCTGCTGCGCAGGAACACAGTCAGCACAGAATGAACAGTGGCATCTGCTCACACGGCAGAAGGAGCAGCAGGGAAAGCTAGTGCTCTGCTTCTTCAGCACACAAGCAGCTTTGAAACGGGGTCACCATCATTGCAGTCTCTCCTCGGTTTCCTACCTAAAAGTCCATTTGAATCCAAATTCTCAGGTGGTGTCTCTCAGCTGCCCAGCAGCACAGTTAGTACAGCACGAACGTTTGGCCTCTGCTCCCACAGCAGAAGAGCCAGGATTGAAAGCTGGTGCTGGACCTGTTCAGCACACAATCACCTTTACATTGGTGCCTCCATCGTTGCTTTCACTGCTCACATTCATACAGGAAAAGCATTTGAATGGAGTCAGTCCAGAGGCTGCTCTCTGCTGCGCAGCAACACAGTCAGCACAGAATGAACAGTGGCATCTGCTCACACGGCAGAAGGAGCAGCAGGGAAAGCTAGTGCTCTGCTTCTTCAGCACACAAGCAGCTTTGCAACGGGGTCACCATCATTGCAGTCTCTCCTCGGTTTCCTACCTAAAAGTCCATTTGAATCCAAATTCTCAGGTGGTGTCTCTCAGCTGCCCAGCAGCACAGTGAGTACAGCACGAACGTTTGGCCTCTGCTCCCACAGCAGAAGAGCCAGGATTGAAAGCTGTTGCTGGACCTGTTCAGCACACAATCCCTTTTACATTGGTGCATTCATCGTTGCTTTCACTGCTCACTTTCATACAGGAAAAGCATTTGAATGGAATCAGTCCAGAGGCTGCTCTCTGCTGCGCAGCAACACAGTCAGCACAGAATGAACAGTGGCATCTGCTCACACGGCAGAAGGAGCAGCAGGGAAAGCTAGTGCTCTGCTTCTTCAGCACACAAGCAGCTTTGCAACGGGGTCACCATCATTGCAGTCTCTCCTCGGGTTCATACCTAAAAGTCCATTTGAATCCAAATTCTCAAGCGGTCTCAGCTGCCCAGCAGCACAGTGAGTACAGCACGAACGTTTGGCCTCTGCTCCCACAGCAGAAGAGCAAGGATCGAAAGCTGGTGCTGGACCTGTTCAGCACACAATCCCCTTTACATTGGTGCATCCATCGTTGCTTTCACTGCTAACACTCGTACAGGAAAAGCATTTGAATAGAATCAGTCCAGAGCCTGCTCCCTGCTGGCAGCAACACAGCACAGAATGAACAGGGGCATCTGCTCACACGGCAGAAGGACCAGCAGGGAAAGCTAGTGCTGTGTCTCTTCAGCACACAAGAAGCTTTGCAACGGGGTCACCATCATTGCAGTCTCTCCTCGGTTTCATACCTAAAAGTCCATTTGAATCCAAATTCTCAGGTGGTGTCTCTCAGCTGCCCAGCAGCACAGTGAGTACAGCACGAACGTTTGGCCTCTGCTCCCACAGCAGAAGAGCCAGGATTGAAAGCTGGTGCTGGACCTGTTCAGCACACAATCCCTTTTACATTGGTGCCTCCATCGTTGCTTTCACTGCTCACATTCATACAGGAAAAGCATTTGAATGGAATCAGTCCAGAGGCTGCTCTCTGCTGCGCAGCAACACAGTCAGCACAGAATGAACAGTGGCATCTGCTCACACGGCAGAAGGAGCAGCAGGGAAAGCTAGTGCTCTGCTTCTTCAGCACACAAGCAGCTTTGCAACGGGGTCACCATCATTGCAGTCTCTCCTCGGCTTCATACCTAAAAGTCCATTTGAATCCGAATTCTCAGGTGGTGTCGCTCAGCTGCCCAGCCGCACAGTGAGTACAGCACGAACGTTTGGCCTCTGCTCCCACAGCAGAAGAGCCAGGATTGAAAGCTGGTGCTGGACCTGTTCAGCACACAATCCCCTTTACATTGGTGCATCCATCGTTGCTTTCACTGCTAACACTCGTACAGGAAAAGCATTTGAATAGAATCAGTCCAGAGCCTGCTCCCTGCTGGCAGCAACACAGCACAGAATGAACAGGGGCATCTGCTCACACGGCAGAAGGACCAGCAGGGAAAGCTAGTGCTGTGTCTCTTCAGCACACAAGAAGCTTTGCAACGGGGTCACCATCATTGCAGTCTCTCCTCGGTTTCATACCTAAAAGTCCATTTGAATCCAAATTCTCAGGTGGTGTCTCTCAGCTGCCCAGCAGCACAGTGAGTACAGCACGAACGTTTGGCCTCTGCTCCCACAGCTGAAGAGCCAGGATTGAAAGCTGGTGCTGGACCTGTTCAGCACACAATCCCTTTTACATTGGTGCCTCCATCGTTGCTTTCACTGCTCACATTCATACAGGAAAAGCATTTGAATGGAATCAGTCCAGAGGCTGCTCTCTGCTGCGCAGCAACACAGTCAGCACAGAATGAACAGTGGCCTCTGCTCACACGGCAGAAGGAGCAGCAGGGAAAGCTAGTGCTCTGCTTCTTCAGCACACAAGCAGCTTTGCAACGGGGTCACCATCATTGCAGTCTCTCCTCGGTTTCCTACCTAAAAGTCCATTTGAATCCAAATTCTCAGGTGGTGTCTCTCAGCTGCCCAGCAGCACAGTTATTACAGCACGAACGTTTGGCCTCTGCTCCCACAGCAGAAGAGCCAGGATTGAAAGCTGGTGCTGGACCTGTTCAGCACACAATCCCTTTTACATTGGTGCATTCATCGTTGCTTTCACTGCTAACACTCGTACAGGAAAAGCATTTGAATAGAATCAGTCCAGAGCCTGCTCCCTGCTGGCAGCAACGCAGCACAGAATGAACAGGGGCATCTGCTCACACGGCAGAAGGACCAGCAGGGAAAGCTAGTGCTGTGTCTCTTCAGCACACAAGCAGCTTTGCAACGGGGTCACCATCATTGCAGTCTCTCCTCGGTTTCATACCTAAAAGTCCATTTGAATCCAAATTCTCAGGTGGTGTCTCTCAGCTGCCCAGCAGCACAGTTAGTACAGCACGAACGTTTGGCCTCTGCTCCCACAGCAGAAGAGCCAGGATTGAAAGCTGGTGCTGGACCTGTTCAGCACACAATCACCTTTACATTGGTGCCTCCATCGTTGCTTTCACTGCTCACATTCATACAGGAAAAGCATTTGAATGGAGTCAGTCCAGAGGCTGCTCTCTGCTGCGCAGGAACACAGTCAGCACAGAATGAACAGTGGCATCTGCTCACACGGCAGAAGGAGCAGCAGGGAAAGCTAGTGCTCTGCTTCTTCAGCACACAAGCAGCTTTGAAACGGGGTCACCATCATTGCAGTCTCTCCTCGGTTTCCTACCTAAAAGTCCATTTGAATCCAAATTCTCAGGTGGTGTCTCTCAGCTGCCCAGCAGCACAGTTAGTACAGCACGAACGTTTGGCCTCTGCTCCCACAGCAGAAGAGCCAGGATTGAAAGCTGGTGCTGGACCTGTTCAGCACACAATCACCTTTACATTGGTGCCTCCATCGTTGCTTTCACTGCTCACATTCATACAGGAAAAGCATTTGAATGGAGTCAGTCCAGAGGCTGCTCTCTGCTGCGCAGCAACACAGTCAGCACAGAATGAACAGTGGCATCTGCTCACACGGCAGAAGGAGCAGCAGGGAAAGCTAGTGCTCTGCTTCTTCAGCACACAAGCAGCTTTGCAACGGGGTCACCATCATTGCAGTCTCTCCTCGGTTTCCTACCTAAAAGTCCATTTGAATCCAAATTCTCAGGTGGTGTCTCTCAGCTGCCCAGCAGCACAGTGAGTACAGCACGAACGTTTGGCCTCTGCTCCCACAGCAGAAGAGCCAGGATTGAAAGCTGTTGCTGGACCTGTTCAGCACACAATCCCTTTTACATTGGTGCATTCATCGTTGCTTTCACTGCTCACTTTCATACAGGAAAAGCATTTGAATGGAATCAGTCCAGAGGCTGCTCTCTGCTGCGCAGCAACACAGTCAGCACAGAATGAACAGTGGCATCTGCTCACACGGCAGAAGGAGCAGCAGGGAAAGCTAGTGCTCTGCTTCTTCAGCACACAAGCAGCTTTGCAACGGGGTCACCATCATTGCAGTCTCTCCTCGGGTTCATACCTAAAAGTCCATTTGAATCCAAATTCTCAAGCGGTCTCAGCTGCCCAGCAGCACAGTGAGTACAGCACGAACGTTTGGCCTCTGCTCCCACAGCAGAAGAGCAAGGATTGAAAGCTGGTGCTGGACCTGTTCAGCACACAATCCCCTTTACATTGGTGCATCCATCGTTGCTTTCACTGCTAACACTCGTACAGGAAAAGCATTTGAATAGAATCAGTCCAGAGCCTGCTCCCTGCTGGCAGCAACACAGCACAGAATGAACAGGGGCATCTGCTCACACGGCAGAAGGACCAGCAGGGAAAGCTAGTGCTGTGTCTCTTCAGCACACAAGAAGCTTTGCAACGGGGTCACCATCATTGCAGTCTCTCCTCGGTTTCATACCTAAAAGTCCATTTGAATCCAAATTCTCAGGTGGTGTCTCTCAGCTGCCCAGCAGCACAGTTAGTACAGCACGAACGTTTGGCCTCTGCTCCCACAGCAGAAGAGCCAGGAGTGAAAGCTGGTGATGGACCTGTTCAGCACACAATCCCTTTTACATTGGTGCATTCATCGTTGCTTTCACTGCTCACTTTCTTACAGGAAAAGCATTTGAAAGGAATCAGTCCAGAGGCTGCTCTCTGCTGCGCAGCAACACAGTCAGCACAGACTGAACAGTGGCATCTGCTCACACGGCAGAATTAGCAGCAGGGAAAGCTAGTGCTCTGCTTCTTCAGCACACAAGCAGCTTTGCAACGGGGTCACCATCATTGCAGTCTCTCCTCGGTTTCATACCTAAAAGTCCATTTGAATCCAAATTCTCAGGTGGTGTCTCTCAGCTGCCCAGCAGCACAGTGAGTACAGCACGAACGTTTGGCCTCTGCTCCCACAGCAGAAGAGCCAGGATTGAAAGCTGGTGCTGGACCTGTTCAGCACACAATCCCCTTTACATTGGTGCCTCCATCGTTGCTTTCACTGCTCACTTTCATACAGGAAAAGCATTTGAATGGAATCAGTCCAGAGCCTGCTCTCTGCTGCGCAGGAACACAGTCAGCACAGAATGAACAGTGGCATCTGCTCACACGGCAGAAGGAGCAGCAGGGAAAGCTAGTGCTCTGCTTCTTCAGCACACAAGCAGCTTTGCAACGGGGTCACCATCATTGCAGTCTCTCCTCGGGTTCATACCTAAAAGTCCATTTGAATCCAAATTCTCAAGCGGTCTCAGCTGTCCAGCAGCACAGTGAGTACTGCACGAACGTTTGGCATCTGTTCCGACAGCAGAAGAGCAAGGATTGAAAGCTGGTGCTGGACCTGTTCAGCACACAATCCCCTTTACATTGGTGCATCCATCGTTGCTTTCACTGCTAACACTCGTACAGGAAAAGCATTTGAATAGAATCAGTCCAGAGCCTGCTCCCTGCTGGCAGCAACACAGCACAGAATGAACAGGGGCATCTGCTCACACGGCAGAAGGACCAGCAGGGAAAGCTAGTGCTGTGTCTCTTCATCACACAAGAAGCTTTGCAACGGGGTCACCATCATTGCAGTCTCTCCTCGGTTTCATACCTAAAAGTCCATTTGAATCCAAATTCTCAGGTGGTGTCTCTCAGCTGCCCAGCAGCACAGTGAGTACAGCACGAACGTTTGGCCTCTGCTCCCACAGCTGAAGAGCCAGGATTGAAAGCTGGTGCTGGACCTGTTCAGCACACAATCCCTTTTACATTGGTGCCTCCATCGTTGCTTTCACTGCTCACATTCATACAGGAAAAGCATTTGAATGGAATCAGTCCAGAGGCTGCTCTCTGCTGCGCAGCAACACAGTCAGCACAGAATGAACAGTGGCCTCTGCTCACACGGCAGAAGGAGCAGCAGGGAAAGCTAGTGCTCTGCTTCTTCAGCACACAAGCAGCTTTGCAACGGGGTCACCATCATTGCAGTCTCTCCTCGGTTTCCTACCTAAAAGTCCATTTAAATCCAAATTCTCAGGTGGTGTCTCTCAGCTGCCCAGCAGCACAGTTATTACAGCACGAACGTTTGGCCTCTGCTCCCACAGCAGAAGAGCCAGGATTGAAAGCTGGTGCTGGACCTGTTCAGCACACAATCCCTTTTACATTGGTGCATTCATCGTTGCTTTCACTGCTAACACTCGTACAGGAAAAGCATTTGAATAGAATCAGTCCAGAGCCTGCTCCCTGCTGGCAGCAACGCAGCACAGAATGAACAGGGGCATCTGCTCACACGGCAGAAGGACCAGCAGGGAAAGCTAGTGCTGTGTCTCTTCAGCACACAAGCAGCTTTGCAACGGGGTCACCATCATTGCAGTCTCTCCTCGGTTTCATACCTAAAAGTCCATTTGAATCCAAATTCTCAGGTGGTGTCTCTCAGCTGCCCAGCAGCACAGTTAGTACAGCACGAACGTTTGGCCTCTGCTCCCACAGCAGAAGAGCCAGGATTGAAAGCTGGTGCTGGACCTGTTCAGCACACAATCACCTTTACATTGGTGCCTCCATCGTTGCTTTCACTGCTCACTTTCATACAGGAAAAGCATTTGAATGGAATCAGTCCAGAGGCTGCTCTCTGCTGCGCAGCAACACAGTCAGCACAGAATGAACAGTGGCATCTGCTCACACGGCAGAAGGAGCAGCAGGGAAAGCTAGTGCTCTGCTTCTTCAGCACACAAGCAGCTTTGAAACGGGGTCACCATCATTGCAGTCTCTCCTCGGTTTCCTACCTAAAAGTCCATTTGAATCCAAATTCTCAGGTGGTGTCTCTCAGCTGCCCAGCAGCACAGTTAGTACAGCACGAACGTTTGGCCTCTGCTCCCACAGCAGAAGAGCCAGGATTGAAAGCTGGTGCTGGACCTGTTCAGCACACAATCACCTTTACATTGGTGCCTCCATCGTTGCTTTCACTGCTCACATTCATACAGGAAAAGCATTTGAATGGAGTCAGTCCAGAGGCTGCTCTCTGCTGCGCAGGAACACAGTCAGCACAGAATGAACAGTGGCATCTGCTCACACGGCAGAAGGAGCAGCAGGGAAAGCTAGTGCTCTGCTTCTTCAGC
Organism: Pezoporus flaviventris; assembly: GCF_033815535.1. NCBI lineage: Eukaryota > Metazoa > Chordata > Aves > Psittaciformes > Psittacidae > Pezoporus > Pezoporus flaviventris. Next base: position 71,436 of record NW_026893073.1, read on the forward strand.
ACACAAGCAGCTTTGAAACGGGGTCACCATCATTGCAGTCTCTCCTCGGTTTCCTACCTAAAAGTCCATTTGAATCCAAATTCTCAGGTGGTGTCTCTCAGCTGCCCAGCAGCACAGTTAGTACAGCACGAACGTTTGGCCTCTGCTCCCACAGCAGAAGAGCCAGGATTGAAAGCTGGTGCTGGACCTGTTCAGCACACAATCACCTTTACATTGGTGCCTCCATCGTTGCTTTCACTGCTCACATTCATACAGGAAAAGCATTTGAATGGAGTCAGTCCAGAGGCTGCTCTCTGCTGCGCAGCAACACAGTCAGCACAGAATGAACAGTGGCATCTGCTCACACGGCAGAAGGAGCAGCAGGGAAAGCTAGTGCTCTGCTTCTTCAGCACACAAGCAGCTTTGCAACGGGGTCACCATCATTGCAGTCTCTCCTCGGTTTCCTACCTAAAAGTCCATTTGAATCCAAATTCTCAGGTGGTGTCTCTCAGCTGCCCAGCAGCACAGTGAGTACAGCACGAACGTTTGGCCTCTGCTCCCACAGCAGAAGAGCCAGGATTGAAAGCTGTTGCTGGACCTGTTCAGCACACAATCCCTTTTACATTGGTGCATTCATCGTTGCTTTCACTGCTCACTTTCATACAGGAAAAGCATTTGAATGGAATCAGTCCAGAGGCTGCTCTCTGCTGCGCAGCAACACAGTCAGCACAGAATGAACAGTGGCATCTGCTCACACGGCAGAAGGAGCAGCAGGGAAAGCTAGTGCTCTGCTTCTTCAGCACACAAGCAGCTTTGCAACGGGGTCACCATCATTGCAGTCTCTCCTCGGGTTCATACCTAAAAGTCCATTTGAATCCAAATTCTCAAGCGGTCTCAGCTGCCCAGCAGCACAGTGAGTACAGCACGAACGTTTGGCCTCTGCTCCCACAGCAGAAGAGCAAGGATCGAAAGCTGGTGCTGGACCTGTTCAGCACACAATCCCCTTTACATTGGTGCATCCATCGTTGCTTTCACTGCTAACACTCGTACAGGAAAAGCATTTGAATAGAATCAGTCCAGAGCCTGCTCCCTGCTGGCAGCAACACAGCACAGAATGAACAGGGGCATCTGCTCACACGGCAGAAGGACCAGCAGGGAAAGCTAGTGCTGTGTCTCTTCAGCACACAAGAAGCTTTGCAACGGGGTCACCATCATTGCAGTCTCTCCTCGGTTTCATACCTAAAAGTCCATTTGAATCCAAATTCTCAGGTGGTGTCTCTCAGCTGCCCAGCAGCACAGTGAGTACAGCACGAACGTTTGGCCTCTGCTCCCACAGCAGAAGAGCCAGGATTGAAAGCTGGTGCTGGACCTGTTCAGCACACAATCCCTTTTACATTGGTGCCTCCATCGTTGCTTTCACTGCTCACATTCATACAGGAAAAGCATTTGAATGGAATCAGTCCAGAGGCTGTTCTCTGCTGCGCAGCAACACAGTCAGCACAGAATGAACAGTGGCATCTGCTCACACGGCAGAAGGAGCAGCAGGGAAAGCTAGTGCTCTGCTTCTTCAGCACACAAGCAGCTTTGCAACGGGGTCACCATCATTGCAGTCTCTCCTCGGCTTCATACCTAAAAGTCCATTTGAATCCGAATTCTCAGGTGGTGTCGCTCAGCTGCCCAGCCGCACAGTGAGTACAGCACGAACGTTTGGTGCCTCTGCTCCCACAGCAGAAGAGCCATGGATTTGAAAGCTGGTGCTGGACCTGTTCAGCACACAATCCCTTTACATTGGTGCATCCATCGTTGCTTTCACTGCTAACACTCGTACAGGAAAAGCATTTGAATAGAATCAGTCCAGAGCCTGCTCCCTGCTGGCAGCAACACAGCACAGAATGAACAGGGGCATCTGCTCACACGGCAGAAGGACCAGCAGGGAAAGCTAGTGCTGTGTCTCTTCAGCACACAAGAAGCTTTGCAACGGGGTCACCATCATTGCAGTCTCTCCTCGGTTTCATACCTAAAAGTCCATTTGAATCCAAATTCTCAGGTGGTGTCTCTCAGCTGCCCAGCAGCACAGTGAGTACAGCACGAACGTTTGGCCTCTGCTCCCACAGCTGAAGAGCCAGGATTGAAAGCTGGTGCTGGACCTGTTCAGCACACAATCCCTTTTACATTGGTGCTCCATCGTTGCTTTCACTGCTCACATTCATACAGGAAAAGCATTTGAATGGAATCAGTCCAGAGGCTGCTCTCTGCTGCGCAGCAACACAGTCAGCACAGAATGAACAGTGGCCTCTGCTCACACGGCAGAAGGAGCAGCAGGGAAAGCTAGTGCTCTGCTTCTTCAGCACACAAGCAGCTTTGCAACGGGGTCACCATCATTGCAGTCTCTCCTCGGTTTCCTACCTAAAAGTCCATTTGAATCCAAATTCTCAGGTGTGTCTCTCAGCTGCCCAGCAGCACAGTTATTACAGCACGAACGTTTGGCCTCTGCTCCCACAGCAGAAGAGCCAGGATTGAAAGCTGGTGCTGGACCTGTTCAGCACACAATCCTTTTACATTGGTGCATTCATCGTTGCTTTCACTGCTAACACTCGTACAGGAAAAGCATTTGAATAGAATCAGTCCAGAGCCTGCTCCCTGCTGGCAGCAACGCAGCACAGAATGAACAGGGGCATCTGCTCACACGGCAGAAGGACCAGCAGGGAAAGCTAGTGCTGTGTCTCTTCAGCACACAAGCAGCTTTGCAACGGGGTCACCATCATTGCAGTCTCTCCTCGGTTTCATACCTAAAAGTCCATTTTGAATCCAAATTCTCAGGTGGTGTCTCTCAGCTGCCCAGCAGCACAGTAGTACAGCACGAACGTTTGGCCTCTGCTCCCACAGCAGAAGAGCCAGGATTGAAAGCTGGTGCTGGACCTGTTCAGCACACAATCACCTTTACATTGGTGCCTCCATCGTTGCTTTCACTGCTCACATTCATACAGGAAAAGCATTTGAATGGAGTCAGTCCAGAGGCTGCTCTCTGCTGCGCAGGAACACAGTCAGCACAGAATGAACAGTGGCATCTGCTCACACGGCAGAAGGAGCAGCAGGGAAAGCTAGTGCTCTGCTTCTTCAGCACACAAGCAGCTTTGAAACGGGGTCACCATCATTGCAGTCTCTCCTCGGTTTCCTACCTAAAAGTCCATTTGAATCCCAAATTCTCAGGTGGTGTCTCTCAGCTGCCCAGCAGCACAGTTAGTACAGCACGAACGTTTGGCCTCTGCTCCCACAGCAGAAGAGCCAGGATTGAAAGCTGGTGCTGGACCTGTTCAGCACACAATCACCTTTACATTGGTGCCTCCATCGTTGCTTTCACTGCTCACATTCATACAGGAAAAGCATTTGAATGGAGTCAGTCCAGAGGCTGCTCTCTGCTGCGCAGCAACACAGTCAGCACAGAATGAACAGTGGCATCTGCTCACACGGCAGAAGGAGCAGCAGGGAAAGCTAGTGCTCTGCTTCTTCAGCACACAAGCAGCTTTGCAACGGGGTCACCATCATTGCAGTCTCTCCTCGGTTTCCTACCTAAAAGTCCATTTGAATCCAAATTCTCAGGTGGTGTCTCTCAGCTGCCCAGCAGCACAGTGAGTACAGCACGAACGTTTGGCCTCTGCTCCCACAGCAGAAGAGCCAGGATTGAAAGCTGTTGCTGGACCTGTTCAGCACACAATCCCTTTTACATTGGTGCATTCATCGTTGCTTTCACTGCTCACTTTCATACAGGAAAAGCATTTGAATGGAATCAGTCCAGAGGCTGCTCTCTGCTGCGCAGCAACACAGTCAGCACAGAATGAACAGTGGCATCTGCTCACACGGCAGAAGGAGCAGCAGGGAAAGCTAGTGCTCTGCTTCTTCAGCACACAAGCAGCTTTGCAACGGGGTCACCATCATTGCAGTCTCTCCTCGGGTTCATACCTAAAAGTCCATTTGAATCCAAATTCTCAAGCGGTCTCAGCTGCCCAGCAGCACAGTGAGTACAGCACGAACGTTTGGCCTCTGCTCCCACAGCAGAAGAGCAAGGATCGAAAGCTGGTGCTGGGACCTGTTCAGCACACAATCCCCTTTACATTGGTGCATCCATCGTTGCTTTCACTGCTAACACTCGTACAGGAAAAGCATTTGAATAGAATCAGTCCAGAGCCTGCTCCCTGCTGGCAGCAACACAGCACAGAATGAACAGGGGCATCTGCTCACACGGCAGAAGGACCAGCAGGGAAAGCTAGTGCTGTGTCTCTTCAGCACACAAGAAGCTTTGCAACGGGGTCACCATCATTGCAGTCTCTCCTCGGTTTCATACCTAAAAGTCCCATTTGAATCCAAATTCTCAGGTGGTGTCTCTCAGCTGCCCAGCAGCACAGTGAGGACAGCACGAACGTTTGGCCTCTGCTCCCACAGCAGAAGAGCCAGGATTGAAAGCTGGTGCTGGACCTGTTCAGCACACAATCCCTTTTACATTGGTGCCTCCATCGTTGCTTTCACTGCTCACATTCATACAGGAAAAGCATTTGAATGGAATCAGTCCAGAGGCTGCTCTCTGCTGCGCAGCAACACAGTCAGCACAGAATGAACAGTGGCATCTGCTCACACGGCAGAAGGAGCAGCAGGGAAAGCTAGTGCTCTGCTTCTTCAGCACACAAGCAGCTTTGCAACGGGGTCACCATCATTGCAGTCTCTCCTCGGCTTCATACCTAAAAGTCCATTTGAATCCGAATTCTCAGGTGGTGTCGCTCAGCTGCCCAGCCGCACAGTGAGTACAGCACGACGTTTGGCCTCTGCTCCCACAGCAGAAGAGCCAGGATTGAAAGCTGGTGCTGGACCTGTTCAGCAACACAATCCCCTTTACATTGGTGCATCCATCGTTGCTTTCACTGCTAACACTCGTACAGGAAAAGCATTTGAATAGAATCAGTCCAGAGCCTGCTCCCTGCTGGCAGCAACACAGCACAGAATGAACAGGGGCATCTGCTCACACGGCAGAAGGAGCAGCAGGGAAAGCTAGTGCTGTGTCTCTTCAGCACACAAGAAGCTTTGCAACGGGGTCACCATCATTGCAGTCTCTCCTCGGTTTCATACCTAAAAGTCCATTTGAATCCAAATTCTCAGGTGGTGTCTCTCAGCTGCCCAGCAGCACAGTGAGTACAGCACGAACGTTTGGCCTCTGCTCCCACAGCTGAAGAGCCAGGATTGAAAGCTGGTGCTGGACCTGTTCAGCACACAATCCCTTTTACATTGGTGCCTCCATCGTTGCTTTCACTGCTCACATTCATACAGGAAAAGCATTTGAATGGAATCAGTCCAAGGGCTGCTCTCTGCTGCGCAGCAACACAGTCAGCACAGAATGAACAGTGGCCTCTGCTCACACGGCAGAAGGAGCAGCAGGGAAAGCTAGTGCTCTGCTTCTTCAGCACACAAGCAGCTTTGCAACGGGGTCACCATCATTGCAGTCTCTCCTCGGTTTCATACCTAAAAGTCCATTTGAATCCAAATTCTCAGGTGGTGTCTCTCAGCTGCCCAGCAGCACAGTTATTACAGCACGAACGTTTGGCCTCTGCTCCCACAGCAAGAAGGCCAGGATTGAAAGCTGGTGCTGGACCTGTTCAGCACACAATCCCTTTTACATTGGTGCATTCATCGTTGCTTTCACTGCTAACACTCGTACAGGAAAAGCATTTGAATAGAATCAGTCCAGAGCCTGCTCCCTGCTGGCAGCAACGCAGCACAGAATGAACAGGGGCATCTGCTCACACGGCAGAAGGACCAGCAGGGAAAGCTAGTGCTGTGTCTCTTCAGCACACAAGCAGCTTTGCAACGGGGTCACCATCATTGCAGTCTCTCCTCGGTTTCATACCTAAAAGTCCATTTGAATCCAAATTCTCAGGTGGTGTCTCTCAGCTGCCCAGCAGCACAGTTAGTACAGCACGAACGTTTGGCCTCTGCTCCCACAGCAGAAGAGCCAGGATTGAAAGCTGGTGCTGGACCTGTTCAGCACACAATCCCTTTTACATTGGTGCATTCATCGTTGCTTTCACTGCTCACTTTCATACAGGAAAAGCATTTGAATGGAATCAGTCCAGAGGCTGCTCTCTGCTGCGCAGCAACACAGTCAGCACAGAATGAACAGTGGCATCTGCTCACACGGCAGAAGGAGCAGCAGGGAAAGCTAGTGCTCTGCTTCTTCAGCACACAAGCAGCTTTGAAACGGGGTCACCATCATTGCAGTCTCTCCTCGGTTTCCTACCTAAAAGTCCATTTGAATCCAAATTCTCAGGTGGTGTCTCTCAGCTGCCCAGCAGCACAGTTAGTACAGCACGAACGTTTGGCCTCTGCTCCCACAGCAGAAGAGCCAGGATTGAAAGCTGGTGCTGGACCTGTTCAGCACACAATCACCTTTACATTGGTGCCTCCATCGTTGCTTTCACTGCTCACATTCATACAGGAAAAGCATTTGAATGGAGTCAGTCCAGAGGCTGCTCTCTGCTGCGCAGGAACACAGTCAGCACAGAATGAACAGTGGCATCTGCTCACACGGCAGAAGGAGCAGCAGGGAAAGCTAGTGCTCTGCTTCTTCAGCACACAAGCAGCTTTGAAACGGGGTCACCATCATTGCAGTCTCTCCTCGGTTTCCTACCTAAAAGTCCATTTGAATCCAAATTCTCAGGTGGTGTCTCTCAGCTGCCCAGCAGCACAGTTAGTACAGCACGAACGTTTGGCCTCTGCTCCCACAGCAGAAAGAGCCAGGATTGAAAGCTGGTGCTGGACCTGTTCAGCACACAATCACCTTTACATTGGTGCCTCCATCGTTGCTTTCACTGCTCACATTCATACAGGAAAAGCATTTGAATGGAGTCAGTCCAGAGGCTGCTCTCTGCTGCGCAGCAACACAGTCAGCACAGAATGAACAGTGGCATCTGCTCACACGGCAGAAGGAGCAGCAGGGAAAGCTAGTGCTCTGCTTCTTCAGCACACAAGCAGCTTTGCAACGGGGTCACCATCATTGCAGTCTCTCCTCGGTTTCCTACCTAAAAGTCCATTTGAATCCAAATTCTCAGGTGGTGTCTCTCAGCTGCCCAGCAGCACAGTGAGTACAGCACGAACGTTTTGCCTCTGCTCCCACAGCAGAAGAGCCAGGATTGAAAGCTGTTGCTGGACCTGTTCAGCACACAATCCCTTTTACATTTGGTGCATTCATCGTTGCTTTCACTGCTCACTTTCATACAGGAAAAGCATTTGAATGGAATCAGTCCAGAGGCTGCTCTCTGCTGCGCAGCAACACAGTCAGCACAGAATGAACAGTGGCATCTGCTCACACGGCAGAAGGAGCAGCAGGGAAAGCTAGTGCTCTGCTTCTTCAGCACACAAGCAGCTTTGCAACGGGGTCACCATCATTGCAGTCTCTCCTCGGGTTCATACCTAAAAGTCCATTTGAATCCAAATTCTCAAGCGGTCTCAGCTGCCCAGCAGCACAGTGGAGTACAGCACGAACGTTTGGCCTCTGCTCCCACAGCAGAAGAGCAAGGATCGAAAGCTGGTGCTGGACCTGTTCAGCACACAATCCCTTTACATTGGTGCATCCATCGTTGCTTTCACTGCTAACACTCGTACAGGAAAAGCATTTGAATAGAATCAGTCCAGAGCCTGCTCCCTGCTGGCAGCAACACAGCACAGAATGAACAGGGGCATCTGCTCACACGGCAGAAGGACCAGCAGGGAAAGCTAGTGCTGTGTCTCTTCAGCACACAAGAAGCTTTGCAACGGGGTCACCATCATTGCAGTCTCTCCTCGGTTTCATACCTAAAAGTCCATTTGAATCCAAATTCTCAGGTGGTGTCTCTCAGCTGCCCAGCAGCACAGTGAGTACAGCACGAACGTTTGGCCTCTGCTCCCACAGCAGAAGAAGCCAGGATTGAAAGCTGGTGCTGGACCTGTTCAGCACACAATCCCTTTTACATTGGTGCCTCCATCGTTGCTTTCACTGCTCACATTCATACAGGAAAAGCATTTGAATGGAATCAGTCCAGAGGCTGCTCTCTGCTGCGCAGCAACACAGTCAGCACAGAATGAACAGTGGCATCTGCTCACACGGCAGAAGGAGCAGCAGGGAAAGCTAGTGCTCTGCTTCTTCAGCACACAAGCAGCTTTGCAACGGGGTCACCATCATTGCAGTCTCTCCTCGGCTTCATACCTAAAAGTCCATTTGAATCCGAATTCTCAGGTGGTGTCGCTCAGCTGCCCAGCCGCACAGTGAGTACAGCACGAACGTTTGGCCTCTGCTCCCACAGCAGAAGAGCCAGGATTGAAAGCTGGTGCTGGACCTGTTCAGCACACAATCCCCTTTACATTGGTGCATCCATCGTTGCTTTCACTGCTAACACTCGTACAGGAAAAGCATTTGAATAGAATCAGTCCAGAGCCTGCTCCCTGCTGGCAGCAACACAGCACAGAATGAACAGGGGCATCTGCTCACACGGCAGAAGGACCAGCAGGGAAAGCTAGTGCTGTGTCTCTTCAGCACACAAGAAGCTTTGCAACGGGGTCACCATCATTGCAGTCTCTCCTCGGTTTCATACCTAAAAGTCCATTTGAATCCAAATTCTCAGGTGGTGTCTCTCAGCTGCCCAGCAGCACAGTGAGTACAGCACGAACGTTTGGCCTCTGCTCCCACAGCTGAAGAGCCAGGATTGAAAGCTGGTGCTGGACCTGTTCAGCACACAATCCCTTTTACATGGTGCCTCCATCGTTGCTTTCACTGCTCACATTCATACAGGAAAAGCATTTGAATGGAATCAGTCCAGAGGCTGCTCTCTGCTGCGCAGCAACACAGTCAGCACAGAATGAACAGTGGCCTCTGCTCACACGGCAGAAGGAGCAGCAGGGAAAGCTAGTGCTCTGCTTCTTCAGCACAGAAGCAGCTTTGCAACGGGGTCACCATCATTGCAGTCTCTCCTCGGTTTCCTACCTAAAAGTCCATTTGAATCCAAATTCTCAGGTGGGTGTCTCTCAGCTGCCCAGCAGCACAGTTATTACAGCACGAACGTTTGGCCTCTGCTCCCACAGCAGAAGAGCCAGGATTGAAAGCTGGTGCTGGACCTGTTCAGCACACAATCCCTTTTACATTGGTGCATTCATCGTTGCTTTCACTGCTAACACTCGTACAGGAAAAGCATTTGAATAGAATCAGTCCAGAGCCTGCTCCCTGCTGGCAGCAACGCAGCACAGAATGAACAGGGGCATCTGCTCACACGGCAGAAGGACCAGCAGGGAAAGCTAGTGCTGTGTCTCTTCAGCACACAAGCAGCTTTGCAACGGGTCACCATCATTGCAGTCTCTCCTCGGTTTCATACCTAAAAGTCCATTTGAATCCAAATTCTCAGGTGGTGTCTCTCAGCTGCCCAGCAGCACAGTTAGTACAGCACGAACGTTTGGCCTCTGCTCCCACAGCAGAAGAGCCAGGATTGAAAGCTGGTGCTGGACCTGTTCAGCACACAATCCCTTTTACATTGGTGCATTCATCGTTGCTTTCACTGCTCACTTTCATACAGGAAAAGCATTTGAATGGAATCAGTCCAGAGGCTGCTCTCTGCTGCGCAGCAACACAGTCAGCACAGACTGAACAGTGGCATCTGCTCACACGGCAGAAGGAGCAGCAGGGAAAGCTAGTGCTCTGCTTCTTCAGCACACAAGCAGCTTTGAAACGGGGTCACCATCATTGCAGTCTCTCCTCGGTTTCCTACCTAAAAGTCCATTTGAATCCAAATTCTCAGGTGGTGTCTCTCAGCTGCCCAGCAGCACAGTTAGTACAGCACGAACGTTTGGCCTCTGCTCCCACAGCAGAAGAGCCAGGATTGAAAGCTGGTGCTGGACCTGTTCAGCACACAATCACCTTTACATTGGTGCCTCCATTGTTGCTTTCACTGCTCACATTCATACAGGAAAAGCATTTGAATGGAGTCAGTCCAGAGGCTGCTCTCTGCTGCGCAGGAACACAGTCAGCACAGAATGAACAGTGGCATCTGCTCACACGGCAGAAGGAGCAGCAGGGAAAGCTAGTGCTCTGCTTCTTCAGCACACAAGCAGCTTTGCAACGGGGTCACCATCATTGCAGTCTCTCCTCGGGTTCATACCTAAAAGTCCATTTGAATCCAAATTCTCAAGGCGGTCTCAGCTGCCCAGCAGCACAGTGAGTACAGCACGAACGTTTGGCCTCTGCTCCCACAGCAGAAGAGCAAGGATCGAAAGCTGGTGCTGGACCTGTTCAGCACACAATCCCCTTTACATTGGTGCATCCATCGTTGCTTTCACTGCTAACACTCGTACAGGAAAAGCATTTGAATAGAATCAGTCCAGAGCCTGCTCCCTGCTGGCAGCAACACAGCACAGAATGAACAGGGGCATCTGCTCACACGGCAGAAGGACCAGCAGGGAAAGCTAGTGCTGTGTCTCTTCAGCACACAAGAAGCTTTGCAACGGGGTCACCATCATTGCAGTCTCTCCTCGGTTTCATACCTAAAAGTCCATTTGAATCCAAATTCTCAGGTGGTGTCTCTCAGCTGCCACAGCAGCACAGTTAGTACAGCACGAACGTTTGGCCTCTGCTCCCACAGCAGAAGAGCCAGGATTGAAAGCTGGTGCTGGACCTGTTCAGCACACAATCCCCTTTACATTGGTGCCTCCATCGTTGCTTTCACTGCTAACACTCGTACAGGAAAAGCATTTGAATAGAATCAGTCCAGAGCCTTCTCTCTGCAGCTTAGCAACACAGTCAGCACAGAATGAACAGTGGCATCTGCTCACACGGCAGAAGGAGCAGCAGGGAAAGCTAGTGCTCTGCTTCTTCAGCACACAAGCAGCTTTGCAACGGGGTCACCATCATTGCAGTCTCTCCTCGGCTTCATACCTAAAAGTCCATTTGAATCCGAATTCTCAGGTGGTGTCTCTCAGCTGCCCAGCAGCACAGTGAGTACAGCACGAACGTTTGGCCTCTGCTCCAACAGCAGAAGAGCCAGGATTGAAAAGCTGGTGCTGGACCTGTTCAGCACACAATCCCCTTTACATTGGTGCCTCCATCGTTGCTTTCACTGCTAACACTCATACAGGAAAAGCATTTGAATAGAATCAGTCCAGAGCCTGCTCCCTGCTGGCAGCAACACAGCACAGAATGAACAGGGGCATCTGCTCACACGGCAGAAGGAGCAGCAGGGAAAGCTAGTGCTCTGCTTCTTCAGCACACAAGCAGCTTTGCAACGGGGTCACCATCATTGCAGTCTCTCCTCGGTTTCCTACCTAAAAGTCCATTTGAATCCAAATTCTCAGGTGGTGTCTCTCAGCTGCCCAGCAGCACAGTGAGTACAGCACGAACGTTTGGCCTCTGCTCCCACAGCAGAAGAGCCAGGATTGAAAGCTGGTGCTGGACCTGTTCAGCACACAATCCCTTTTACATTGGTGCATTCATCGTTGCTTTCACTGCTCACTTTCATACAGGAAAAGCATTTGAATGGAATCAGTCCAGAGGCTGCTCTCTGCTGCGCAGCAACACAGTCAGCACAGAATGAACAGTGGCATCTGCTCACACGGCAGAAGGAGCAGCAGGGAAAGCTAGTGCTCTGCTTCTTCAGCACACAAGCAGCTTTGCAACGGGGTCACCATCATTGCAGTCTCTCCTCGGGTTCATACCTAAAAGTCCATTTGAATCCAAATTCTCAAGCGGTCTCAGCTGCCCAGCAGCACAGTGAGTACAGCACGAACGTTTGGCCTCTGCTCCCACAGCAGAAGAGCAAGGATCGAAAGCTGGTGCTGGACCTGTTCAGCACACAATCCCCTTTACATTGGTGCATCCATCGTTGCTTTCACTGCTAACACTCGTACAGGAAAAGCATTTGAATAGAATCAGTCCAGAGCCTGCTCCCTGCTGGCAGCAACACAGCACAGAATGAACAGGGGCATCTGCTCACACGGCAGAAGGACCAGCAGGGAAAGCTAGTGCTGTGTCTCTTCAGCACACAAGAAGCTTTGCAACGGGGTCACCATCATTGCAGTCTCTCCTCGGCTTCATACCTAAAAGTCCATTTGAATCCGAATTCTCTCAGGTGGTGTCTCTCAGCTGCCCAGCAGCACAGTGAGTACAGCACGAACGTTTGGCCTCTGCTCCAACAGCAGAAGAGCCAGGATTGAAAGCTGGTGCTGGACCTGTTCAGCACACAATCCCCTTTACATTGGTGCCTCCATCGTTGCTTTCACTGCTAACACTCATACAGGAAAAGCATTTGAATAGAATCAGTCCAGAGCCTGCTCCCTGCTGGCAGCAACACAGCACAGAATGAACAGTGGCATCTGCTCACACGGCAGAAGGAGCAGCAGGGAAAGCTAGTGCTCTGCTTCTTCAGCACACAAGCAGCTTTGCAACGGGGTCACCATCATTGCAGTCTCTCCTCGGTTTCATACCTAAAAGTCCATTTGAATCCAAATTCTCAGGTGGTGTCTCTCAGCTGCCCAGCAGCACAGTTAGTACAGCACGAACGTTTGGCCTCTGCTCCCACAGCAGAAGAGCCAGGATTGAAAGCTGGTGCTGGACCTGTTCAGCACACAATCCCTTTTACATTGGTGCATCCATCGTTGCTTTCACTGCTAACACTCGTACAGGAAAAGCATTTGAATAGAATCAGTCCAGAGCCTGCTCCCTGCTGGCAGCAACACAGCACAGAATGAACAGGGGCATCTGCTCACACGGCAGAAGGAGCAGCAGGGAAAGCTAGTGCTCTGCTTCTTCAGCACACAAGCAGCTTTGCAACGGGGTCACCATCATTGCAGTCTCTCCTCGGTTTCCTACCTAAAAGTCCATTTGAATCCAAATTCTCAGGTGGTGTCTCTCAGCTGCCCAGCAGCACAGTTAGTACAGCACGAACGTTTGGCCTCTGCTCCCACAGCAGAAGAGCAAGGATTGAAAGCTGGTGCTGGACCTGTTCAGCACACAATCACCTTTACATTGGTGCCTCCATCGTTGCTTTCACTGCTCACATTCATACAGGAAAAGCATTTGAATGGAATCAGTCCAGAGGCTGCTCTCTGCTGCGCAGAAACACAGTCAGCACAGAATGAACAGTGGCATCTGCTCACACGGCAGAAGGAGCAGCAGGGAAAGCTAGTGCTCTGCTTCTTCAGCACACAAGCAGCTTTGCAACGGGGTCACCATGATTGCAGTCTCTCCTCGGCTTCATACCTAAAAGTCCATTTGAATCCAAATTCTCAGGTGGTGTCGCTCAGCTGCCCAGCAGCACAGTGAGTACAGCACGAACGTTTGGCCTCTGCTCCCACAGCAGAAGAGCCAGGATTGAAAGCTGGTGCTGGACCTGTTCAGCACACAATCACCTTTACATTGGTGCCTCCATCGTTGCTTTCACTGCTAACACTCGTACAGGAAAAGCATTTGAATGGAATCAGTCCAGAGGCTGCTCTCTGCTGCGCAGCAACACAGTCAGCACAGAATGAACAGTGGCATCTGCTCACACGGCAGAAGGAGCAGCAGGGAAAGCTAGTGCTCTGCTCTCTTCAGCACACAAGCAGCTTTGCAACGGGGTCACCATCATTGCAGTCTCTCCTCGGTTTCATACCTAAAAGTCCATTTGAATCCAAATTCTCAGGTGGTGTCTCTCAGCTGCCCAGCAGCACAGTTAGTACAGCACGAACGTTTGGCCTCTGCTCCCACAGCAGAAGAGCCAGGATTTGAAAGCTGGTGCTGGACCTGTTCAGCACACAATCCCCTTTACATTGGTGCCTCCATCGTTGCTTTCACTGCTAACACTCGTACAGGAAAAGCATTTGAATAGAATCAGTCCAGAGCCTTCTCTCTGCAGCTTAGCAACACAGTCAGCACAGAATGAACAGTGGCATCTGCTCACACGGCAGAAGGAGCAGCAGGGAAAGCTAGTGCTCTGCTTCTTCAGCACACAAGCAGCTTTGCAACGGGGTCACCATCATTGCAGTCTCTCCTCGGCTTCATACCTAAAAGTCCATTTGAATCCGAATTCTCAGGTGGTGTCTCTCAGCTGCCCAGCAGCACAGTGAGTACAGCACGAACGTTTGGCCTCTGCTCCAACAGCAGAAGAGCCAGGATTGAAAGCTGGTGCTGGACCTGTTCAGCACACAATCCCCTTTACATTGGTGCCTCCATCGTTGCTTTCACTGCTAACACTCATACAGGAAAAGCATTTGAATAGAATCAGTCCAGAGCCTGCTCCCTGCTGGCAGCAACACAGCACAGAATGAACAGGGGCATCTGCTCACACGGCAGAAGGAGCAGCAGGGAAAGCTAGTGCTCTGCTTCTTCAGCACACAAGCAGCTTTGCAACGGGGTCACCATCATTGCAGTCTCTCCTCGGTTTCCTACCTAAAAGTCCATTTGAATCCAAATTCTCAGGTGGTGTCTCTCAGCTGCCCAGCAGCACAGTGAGTACAGCACGAACGTTTGGCCTCTGCTCCCACAGCAGAAGAGCCAGGATTGAAAGCTGGTGCTGGACCTGTTCAGCACACAATCCCTTTTACATTGGTGCATTCATCGTTGCTTTCACTGCTCACTTTCATACAGGAAAAGCATTTGAATGGAATCAGTCCAGAGGCTGCTCTCTGCTGCGCAGCAACACAGTCAGCACAGAATGAACAGTGGCATCTGCTCACACGGCAGAAGGAGCAGCAGGGAAAGCTAGTGCTCTGCTTCTTCAGCACACAAGCAGCTTTGCAACGGGGTCACCATCATTGCAGTCTCTCCTCGGGTTCATACCTAAAAGTCCATTTGAATCCAAATTCTCAAGCGGTCTCAGCTGCCCAGCAGCACAGTGAGTACAGCACGAACGTTTGGCCTCTGCTCCCACAGCAGAAGAGCAAGGATCGAAAGCTGGTGCTGGACCTGTTCAGCACACAATCCCCTTTACATTGGTGCATCCATCGTTGCTTTCACTGCTAACACTCGTACAGGAAAAGCATTTGAATAGAATCAGTCCAGAGCCTGCTCCCTGCTGGCAGCAACACAGCACAGAATGAACAGGGGCATCTGCTCACACGGCAGAAGGACCAGCAGGGAAAGCTAGTGCTGTGTCTCTTCAGCACACAAGAAGCTTTGCAACGGGGTCACCATCATTGCAGTCTCTCCTCGGCTTCATACCTAAAAGTCCATTTGAATCCGAATTCTCAGGTGGTGTCTCTCAGCTGCCCAGCAGCACAGTGAGTACAGCACGAACGTTTGGCCTCTGCTCCAACAGCAGAAGAGCCAGGATTGAAAGCTGGTGCTGGACCTGTTCAGCACACAATCCCCCTTTACATTGGTGCCTCCATCGTTGCTTTCACTGCTAACACTCATACAGGAAAAGCATTTGAATAGAATCAGTCCAGAGCCTGCTCCCTGCTGGCAGCAACACAGCACAGAATGAACAGTGGCATCTGCTCACACGGCAGAAGGAGCAGCAGGGAAAGCTAGTGCTCTGCTTCTTCAGCACACAAGCAGCTTTGCAACGGGGTCACCATCATTGCAGTCTCTCCTCGGTTTCATACCTAAAAGTCCATTTGAATCCAAATTCTCAGGTGGTGTCTCTCAGCTGCCCAGCAGCACAGTTAGTACAGCACGAACGTTTGGCCTCTGCTCCCACAGCAGAAGAGCCAGGATTGAAAGCTGGTGCTGGACCTGTTCAGCACACAATCCCTTTTACATTGGTGCATCCATCGTTGCTTTCACTGCTAACACTCGTACAGGAAAAGCATTTGAATAGAATCAGTCCAGAGCCTGCCTCCCTGCTGGCAGCAACACAGCACAGAATGAACAGGGGCATCTGCTCACACGGCAGAAGGAGCAGCAGGGAAAGCTAGTGCTCTGCTTCTTCAGCACACAAGCAGCTTTGCAACGGGGTCACCATCATTGCAGTCTCTCCTCGGTTTCCTACCTAAAAGTCCATTTGAATCCAAATTCTCAGGTGGTGTCTCTCAGCTGCCCAGCAGCACAGTTAGTACAGCACGAACGTTTGGCCTCTGCTCCCACAGCAGAAGAGCAAGGATTGAAAGCTGGTGCTGGACCTGTTCAGCACACAATCACCTTTACATTGGTGCCTCCATCGTTGCTTTCACTGCTCACATTCATACAGGAAAAGCATTTGAATGGAATCAGTCCAGAGGCTGCTCTCTGCTGCGCAGAAACACAGTCAGCACAGAATGAACAGTGGCATCTGCTCACACGGCAGAAGGAGCAGCAGGGAAAGCTAGTGCTCTGCTTCTTCAGCACACAAGCAGCTTTGCAACGGGGTCACCATGATTGCAGTCTCTCCTCGGCTTCATACCTAAAAGTCCATTTGAATCCAAATTCTCAGGTGGTGTCGCTCAGCTGCCCAGCAGCACAGTGAGTACAGCACGAACGTTTGGCCTCTGCTCCCACAGCAGAAGAGCCAGGATTGAAAGCTGGTGCTGGACCTGTTCAGCACACAATCACCTTTACATTGGTGCCTCCATCGTTGCTTTCACTGCTAACACTCGTACAGGAAAAGCATTTGAATGGAATCAGTCCAGAGGCTGCTCTCTGCTGCGCAGCAACACAGTCAGCACAGAATGAACAGTGGCATCTGCTCACACGGCAGAAGGAGCAGCAGGGAAAGCTAGTGCTCTGCTTCTTCAGCACACAAGCAGCTTTGCAACGGGGTCACCATCATTGCAGTCTCTCCTCGGTTTCATACCTAAAAGTCCATTTGAATCCAAATTCTCAGGTGGTGTCTCTCAGCTGCCCAGCAGCACAGTTAGTACAGCACGAACGTTTGGCCTCTGCTCCCACAGCAGAAGAGCCAGGATTGAAAGCTGGTGATGGACCTGTTCAGCACACAATCCCTTTTACATTGGTGCATTCATCGTTGCTTTCACTGCTCACTTTCATACAGGAAAAGCATTTGAATAGAATCAGTCCAGAGGCTGCTCTCTGCTGCGCAGGAACACAGTCAGCACAGAATGAACAGTGGCATCTGCTCACACGGCAGAAGGAGCAGCAGGGAAAGCTAGTGCTCTGCTTCTTCAGCACACAAGCAGCTTTGCAACGGTGTCACCATCATTGCAGTCTCTCCTCGGTTTCATACCTAAAAGTCCATTTGAATCCAAATTCTCAGGTGCTGTCTCTCAGCTGCCCAGCCGCACAGTGAGTACAGCACGAACGTATGGCCTCTGCTCCCACAGCAGAAGAGCCAGGATTGAAAGCTGGTGCTGGACCTGTTCAGCACACAATCCCTTTTACATTGGTGCATCCATCGTTGCTTTCACTGCTAACACTCGTACAGGAAAAGCATTTGAATAGAATCAGTCCAGAGCCTGCTCCCTGCTGGCAGCAACACAGCACAGAATGAACAGTGGCATCTGCTCACACGGCAGAAGGAGCAGCAGGGAAAGCTACTGCTCTGCTTCTTCAGCACACAAGCAGCTTTACAGCGGTGTCACCATCATTGCAGTCTCTCCTCGGTTTCATACCTAAAAGTCCATTTGAATCGAAATTCTCAAGCGGTCTCAGCTGCCCAGAAGCACAGTGAGTACAGCACGAACGTTTGGCCTCTGCTCCCACAGCAGAAGAGCAAGGATTGAAAGCTGGTGCTGGACCTGTTCAGCACACAATCCCCTTTACATTGGTGCATCCATCGTTGCTTTCACTGCTAACACTCGTACAGGAAAAGCATTTGAATAGAATCAGTCCAGAGCCTGCTCCCTGCTGGCAGCAACACAGCACAGAATGAACAGGGGCATCTGCTCACACGGCAGAAGGACCAGCAGGGAAAGCTAGTGCTGTGTCTCTTCAGCACACAAGAAGCTTTGCAACGGGGTCACCATCATTGCAGTCTCTCCTCGGTTTCATACCTAAAAGTCCATTTGAATCCAAATTCTCAGGTGGTGTCTCTCAGCTGCCCAGCAGCACAGTGAGTACAGCACGAACGTTTGGCCTCTGCTCCCACAGCAGAAGAGCCAGGATTGAAAGCTGGTGCTGGACCTGTTCAGCACACAATCCCTTTTACATTGGTGCCTCCATCGTTGCTTTCACTGCTCACATTCATACAGGAAAAGCATTTGAATGGAATCAGTCCAGAGGCTGCTCTCTGCTGCGCAGCAACACAGTCAGCACAGAATGAACAGTGGCATCTGCTCACACGGCAGAAGGAGCAGCAGGGAAAGCTAGTGCTCTGCTTCTTCAGCACACAAGCAGCTTTGCAACGGGGTCACCATCATTGCAGTCTCTCCTCGGCTTCATACCTAAAAGTCCATTTGAATCCGAATTCTCAGGTGGTGTCGCTCAGCTGCCCAGCCGCACAGTGAGTACAGCACGAACGTTTGGCCTCTGCTCCCACAGCAGAAGAGCCAGGATTGAAAGCTGGTGCTGGACCTGTTCAGCACACAATCCCTTTTACATTGGTGCATTCATCGTTGCTTTCACTGCTCACTTTCATACAGGAAAAGCATTTGAATGGAATCAGTCCAGAGGCTGCTCTCTGCTGCGCAGCAACACAGTCAGCACAGAATGAACAGTGGCATCTGCTCACACGGCAGAAGGAGCAGCAGGGAAAGCTAGTGCTCTGCTTCTTCAGCACACAAGCAGCTTTGAAACGGGGTCACCATCATTGCAGTCTCTCCTCGGTTTCCTACCTAAAAGTCCATTTGAATCCAAATTCTCAGGTGGTGTCTCTCAGCTGCCCAGCAGCACAGTTAGTACAGCACGAACGTTTGGCCTCTGCTCCCACAGCAGAAGAGCCAGGATTGAAAGCTGGTGCTGGACCTGTTCAGCACACAATCACCTTTACATTGGTGCCTCCATCGTTGCTTTCACTGCTCACATTCATACAGGAAAAGCATTTGAATGGAGTCAGTCCAGAGGCTGCTCTCTGCTGCGCAGGAACACAGTCAGCACAGAATGAACAGTGGCATCTGCTCACACGGCAGAAGGAGCAGCAGGGAAAGCTAGTGCTCTGCTTCTTCAGCACACAAGCAGCTTTGAAACGGGGTCACCATCATTGCAGTCTCTCCTCGGTTTCCTACCTAAAAGTCCATTTGAATCCAAATTCTCAGGTGGTGTCTCTCAGCTGCCCAGCAGCACAGTTAGTACAGCACGAACGTTTGGCCTCTGCTCCCACAGCAGAAGAGCCAGGATTGAAAGCTGGTGCTGGACCTGTTCAGCACACAATCACCTTTACATTGGTGCCTCCATCGTTGCTTTCACTGCTCACATTCATACAGGAAAAGCATTTGAATGGAGTCAGTCCAGAGGCTGCTCTCTGCTGCGCAGCAACACAGTCAGCACAGAATGAACAGTGGCATCTGCTCACACGGCAGAAGGAGCAGCAGGGAAAGCTAGTGCTCTGCTTCTTCAGCACACAAGCAGCTTTGCAACGGGGTCACCATCATTGCAGTCTCTCCTCGGTTTCCTACCTAAAAGTCCATTTGAATCCAAATTCTCAGGTGGTGTCTCTCAGCTGCCCAGCAGCACAGTGAGTACAGCACGAACGTTTGGCCTCTGCTCCCACAGCAGAAGAGCCAGGATTGAAAGCTGTTGCTGGACCTGTTCAGCACACAATCCCTTTTACATTGGTGCATTCATCGTTGCTTTCACTGCTCACTTTCATACAGGAAAAGCATTTGAATGGAATCAGTCCAGAGGCTGCTCTCTGCTGCGCAGCAACACAGTCAGCACAGAATGAACAGTGGCATCTGCTCACACGGCAGAAGGAGCAGCAGGGAAAGCTAGTGCTCTGCTTCTTCAGCACACAAGCAGCTTTGCAACGGGGTCACCATCATTGCAGTCTCTCCTCGGTTTCATACCTAAAAGTCCATTTGAATCCAAATTCTCAGGTGGTGTCTCTCAGCTGCCCAGCAGCACAGTTATTACAGCACGAACGTTTGGCCTCTGCTCCCACAGCAGAAGAGCCAGGATTGAAAGCTGGTGCTGGACCTGTTCAGCAAACAATCCCTTTTACATTGGTGCATTCATCGTTGCTTTCACTGCTAACACACGTACAGGAAAAGCATTTGAATAGAATCAGTCCAGAGCCCTGCTCCCTGCTGGCAGCAACACAGCACAGAATGAACAGGGGCATCTGCTCACACGGCAGAAGGACCAGCAGGGAAAGCTAGTGCTGTGTCTCTTCAGCACACAAGAAGCTTTGCAACGGGGTCACCATCATTGCAGTCTCTCCTCGGTTTCATACCTAAAAGTCCATTTGAATCCAAATTCTCAGGTGGTGTCTCTCAGCTGCCCAGCAGCACAGTGAGTACAGCACGAACGTTTGGCCTCTGCTCCCACAGCAGAAGAGCAAGGATTGAAAGCTGGTGCTGGACCTGTTCAGCACACAATCCCCTTTACATTGGTGCATCCATCGTTGCTTTCACTGCTCACTTTCATACAGGAAAAGCATTTGAATGGAATCAGTCCAGAGGCTGCTCTCTGCTGCGCAGCAACACAGTCAGCACAGAATGAACAGTGGCATCTGCTCACACGGCAGAAGGAGCAGCAGGGAAAGCTAGTGCTCTGCTTCTTCAGCACACAAGCAGCTTTGAAACGGGGTCACCATCATTGCAGTCTCTCCTCGGTTTCCTACCTAAAAGTCCATTTGAATCCAAATTCTCAGGGTGGTGTCTCTCAGCTGCCCAGCAGCACAGTTAGTACAGCACGAACGTTTGGCCTCTGCTCCCACAGCAGAAGAGCCAGGATTGAAAGCTGGTGCTGGACCTGTTCAGCACACAATCACCTTTACATTGGTGCCTCCATCGTTGCTTTCACTGCTCACATTCATACAGGAAAAGCATTTGAATGGAGTCAGTCCAGAGGCTGCTCTCTGCTGCGCAGGAACACAGTCAGCACAGAATGAACAGTGGCATCTGCTCACACGGCAGAAGGAGCAGCAGGGAAAGCTAGTGCTCTGCTTCTTCAGCACACAAGCAGCTTTGAAACGGGGTCACCATCATTGCAGTCTCTCCTCGGTTTCCTACCTAAAAGTCCATTTGAATCCAAATTCTCAGGTGGTGTCTCTCAGCTGCCCAGCAGCACAGTTAGTACAGCACGAACGTTTGGCCTCTGCTCCCACAGCAGAAGAGCCAGGATTGAAAGCTGGTGCTGGACCTGTTCAGCACACAATCACCTTTACATTGGTGCCTCCATCGTTGCTTTCACTGCTCACATTCATACAGGAAAAGCATTTGAATGGAGTCAGTCCAGAGGCTGCTCTCTGCTGCGCAGCAACACAGTCAGCACAGAATGAACAGTGGCATCTGCTCACACACGGCAGAAGGAGCAGCAGGGAAAGCTAGTGCTCTGCTTCTTCAGCACACAAGCAGCTTTGCAACGGGGTCACCATCATTGCAGTCTCTCCTCGGTTTCATACCTAAAAGTCCATTTGAATCCAAATTCTCAAGCGGTCTCAGCTGCCCAGCAGCACAGTGAGTACAGCACGAACGTTTGGCCTCTGCTCCCACAGCAGAAGAGCAAGGATCGAAAGCTGGTGCTGGACCTGTTCAGCACACAATCCCCTTTACATTGGTGCATCCATCGTTGCTTTCACTGCTAACACTCGTACAGGAAAAGCATTTGAATAGAATCAGTCCAGAGCCTGCTCCCTGCTGGCAGCAACACAGCACAGAATGAACAGGGGCATCTGCTCACACGGCAGAAGGACCAGCAGGGAAAGCTAGTGCTGTGTCTCTTCAGCACACAAGAAGCTTTGCAACGGGGTCACCATCATTGCAGTCTCTCCTCGGTTTCATACCTAAAAGTCCATTTGAATCCAAATTCTCAGGTGGTGTCTCTCAGCTGCCCAGCAGCACAGTTAGTACAGCACGAACGTTTGGCCTCTGCTCCCACAGCAGAAGAGCCAGGATTGAAAGCTGGTGCTGGACCTGTTCAGCACACAATCCCCTTTACATTGGTGCCTCCATCGTTGCTTTCACTGCTAACACTCGTACAGGAAAAGCATTTGAATAGAATCAGTCCAGAGCCTTCTCTCTGCAGCTTAGCAACACAGTCAGCACAGAATGAACAGTGGCATCTGCTCACACGGCAGAAGGAGCAGCAGGGAAAGCTAGTGCTCTGCTTCTTCAGCACACAAGCAGCTTTGCAACGGGGTCACCATCATTGCAGTCTCTCCTCGGCTTCATACCTAAAAGTCCATTTGAATCCGAATTCTCAGGTGGTGTCTCTCAGCTGCCCAGCAGCACAGTGAGTACAGCACGAACGTTTGGCCTCTGCTCCAACAGCAGAAGAGCCAGGATTGAAAGCTGGTGCTGGACCTGTTCAGCACACAATCCCCTTTACATTGGTGCCTCCATCGTTGCTTTCACTGCTAACACTCATACAGGAAAAGCATTTGAATAGAATCAGTCCAGAGCCTGCTCCCTGCTGGCAGCAACACAGCACAGAATGAACAGGGGCATCTGCTCACACGGCAGAAGGAGCAGCAGGGAAAGCTAGTGCTCTGCTTCTTCAGCACCCAAGCAGCTTTGCAACGGGGTCACCATCATTGCAGTCTCTCCTCGGTTTCCTACCTAAAAGTCCATTTGAATCCAAATTCTCAGGTGGTGTCTCTCAGCTGCCCAGCAGCACAGTTAGTACAGCACGAACGTTTGGCCTCTGCTCCCACAGCAGAAGAGCCAGGATTGAAAGCTGGTGCTGGACCTGTTCAGCACACAATCACCTTTACATTGGTGCCTCCATCGTTGCTTTCACTGCTCACATTCATACAGGAAAAGCATTTGAATGGAATCAGTCCAGAGGCTGCTCTCTGCTGCGCAGCAACACAGTCAGCACAGAATGAACAGTGGCATCTGCTCACACGGCAGAAGGAGCAGCAGGGAAAGCTAGTGCTCTGCTTCTTCAGCACACCAAGCAGCTTTGCAACGGGGTCACCATCATTGCAGTCTCTCCTCGGCTTCATACCTAAAAGTCCATTTGAATCCAAATTCTCAGGTGGTGTCGCTCAGCTGCCCAGCAGCACAGTGAGTACAGCACGAACGTTTGGCCTCTGCTCCAACAGCAGAAGAGCCAGTATTGAAAGCTGGTGCTGGACCTGTTCAGCACACAATCCCCTTTACATTGGTGCATCCATCGTTGCTTTGACTGCTAACACTCGTACAGGAAAAGCATTTGAATAGAATCAGTCCAGAGCCTGCTCTCTGCTGCGCAGCAACACAGTCAGCACAGAATGAACAGTGGCATCTGCTCACACGGCAGAAGGAGCAGCAGGGAAAGCTAGTGCTCTGCTTCTTCAGCACACAAGCAGCTTTGCAACGGGGTCACCATCATTGCAGTCTCTCCTCGGTTTCATACCTAAAAGTCCATTTGAATCCAAATTCTCAGGTGGTGTCTCTCAGCTGCCCAGCAGCACAGTTATTACAGCACGAACGTTTGGCCTCTGCTCCCACAGCAGAAGAGCCAGGATTGAAAGCTGGTGATGGACCTGTTCAGCACACAATCCCTTTTACATTGGTGCATTCATCGTTGCTTTCACTGCTCACTTTCATACAGGAAAAGCATTTGAATAGAATCAGTCCAGAGGCTGCTCTCTGCTGCGCAGGAACACAGTCAGCACAGAATGAACAGTGGCATCTGCTCACACGGCAGAAGGAGCAGCAGGGAAAGCTAGTGCTCTGCTTCTTCAGCACACAAGCAGCTTTGCAACGGTGTCACCATCATTGCAGTCTCTCCTCGGTTTCATACCTAAAAGTCCATTTGAATCCAAATTCTCAGGTGCTGTCTCTCAGCTGCCCAGCAGCACAGTGAGTACAGCACGAACGTTTGGCCTCTGCTCCCACAGCAGAAGAGCCAGGATTGAAAGCTGGTGCTGGACCAGTTCAGCACACAATCCCTTTTACATTGGTGCATCCATCGTTGCTTTCACTGCTAACACTCGTACAGGAAAAGCATTTGAATAGAATCAGTCCAGAGCCTGCTCCCTGCTGGCAGCAACACAGCACAGAATGAACAGTGGCATCTGCTCACACGGCAGAAGGACCAGCAGGGAAAGCAAGTGCTGTGTCTCTTCAGCACACAAGCAGCTTTGCAACGGGGTCACCATCATTGCAGTCTCTCCTCGGTTTCATACCTAAAAGTCCATTTGAATCCAAATTCTCAGGTGGTGTCTCTCAGCTGCCCAGCAGCACAGTTAGTACAGCACGAACGTTTGGCCTCTGCTCCCACAGCAGAAGAGCCAGGATTGAAAGCTGGTGCTGGACCTGTTCAGCACACAATCCCTTTTACATTGGTGCATCCATCGTTGCTTTCACTGCTAACACTCGTACAGGAAAAGCATTTGAATAGAATCAGTCCAGAGCCTGCTCCCTGCTGGCAGCAACACAGCACAGAATGAACAGGGGCATCTGCTCACACGGCAGAAGGACCAGCAGGGAAAGCTAGTGCTCTGCTTCTTCAGCACACAAGCAGCTTTGCAACGGGGTCACCATCATTGCAGTCTCTCCTCGGTTTCCTACCTAAAAGTCCATTTGAATCCAAATTCTCAGGTGGTGTCTCTCAGCTGCCCAGCAGCACAGTGAGTACAGCACGAACGTTTGGCCTCTGCTCCCACAGCAGAAGAGCAAGGATTGAAAGCTGGTGCTGGACCTGTTCAGCACACAATCCCCTTTACATTGGTGCATCCATCGTTGCTTTCACTGCTAACACTCGTACAGGAAAAGCATTTGAATAGAATCAGTCCAGAGCCTGCTCCCTGCTGGCAGCAATACAGCACAGAATGAACAGGGGCATCTGCTCACACGGCAGAAGGAGCAGCAGGGAAAGCTAGTGCTGTGTCTCTTCAGCACACAAGAAGCTTTGCAACGGGGTCACCATCATTGCAGTCTCTCCTCGGTTTCATACCTAAAAGTCCATTTGAATCCAAATTCTCAGGTGGTGTCTCTCAGCTGCCCAGCAGCACAGTGAGTACAGCACGAACGTTTGGCCTCTGCTCCCACAGCAGAAGAGCCAGGATTGAAAGCTGGTGCTGGACCTGTTCAGCACACAATCCCTTTTACATTGGTGCCTCCATCGTTGCTTTCACTGCTCACTTTCATACAGGAAAAGCATTTGAATGGAATCAGTCCAGAGCTGCTCTCTGCTGCGCAGCAACACAGTCAGCACAGAATGAACAGTGGCATCTGCTCACACGGCAGAAGGAGCAGCAGGGAAAGCTAGTGCTCTGCTTCTTCAGCACACAAGCAGCTTTGCAACGGGGTCACCATCATTGCAGTCTCTCCTCGGCTTCATACCTAAAAGTCATTTGAATCCGAATTCTCAGGTGGTGTCGCTCAGCTGCCCAGCCGCACAGTGAGTACAGCACGAACGTTTGGCCTCTGCTCCCACAGCAGAAGAGCCAGGATTGAAAGCTGGTGCTGGACCTGTTCAGCACACAATCCCCTTTACATTGGTGCATCCATCGTTGCTTTCACTGCTAACACTCGTACAGGAAAAGCATTTGAATAGAATCAGTCCAGAGCCTGCTCCCTGCTGGCAGCAACACAGCACAGAATGAACAGGGGCATCTGCTCACACGGCAGAAGGACCAGCAGGGAAAGCTAGTGCTGTGTCTCTTCAGCACACAAGAAGCTTTGCAACGGGGTCACCATCATTGCAGTCTCTCCTCGGTTTCATACCTAAAAGTCCATTTGAATCCAAATTCTCAGGTGGTGTCTCTCAGCTGCCCAGCAGCACAGTGAGTACAGCACGAACGTTTGGCCTCTGCTCCCACAACAGAAGAGCCAGGATTGAAAGCTGGTGCTGGACCTGTTCAGCACACAATCCCTTTTACATTGGTGCCTCCATCGTTGCTTTCACTGCTCACATTCATACAGGAAAAGCATTTGAATGGAATCAGTCCAGAGGCTGCTCTCTGCTGCGCAGCAACACAGTCAGCACAGAATGAACAGTGGCATCTGCTCACACGGCAGAAGGAGCAGCAGGGAAAGCTAGTGCTCTGCTTCTTCAGCACACAAGCAGCTTTGCAACGGGGTCACCATCATTGCAGTCTCTCCTCGGTTTCCTACCTAAAAGTCCATTTGAATCCAAATTCTCAGGTGGTGTCTCTCAGCTGCCCAGCAGCACAGTTAGTACAGCACGAACGTTTGGCCTCTGCTCCCACAGCAGAAGAGCCAGGATTGAAAGCTGGTGCTGGACCTGTTCAGCACACAATCACCTTTACATTGGTGCCTCCATCGTTGCTTTCACTGCTCACATTCATACAGGAAAAGCATTTGAATGGAGTCAGTCCAGAGGCTGCTCTCTGCTGCGCAGGAACACAGTCAGCACAGAATGAACAGTGGCATCTGCTCACACGGCAGAAGGAGCAGCAGGGAAAGCTAGTGCTCTGCTTCTTCAGCACACAAGCAGCTTTGAAACGGGGTCACCATCATTGCAGTCTCTCCTCGGTTTCCTACCTAAAAGTCCATTTGAATCCAAATTCTCAGGTGGTGTCTCTCAGCTGCCCAGCAGCACAGTTAGTACAGCACGAACGTTTGGCCTCTGCTCCCACAGCAGAAGAGCCAGGATTGAAAGCTGGTGCTGGACCTGTTCAGCACACAATCACCTTTACATTGGTGCCTCCATCGTTGCTTTCACTGCTCACATTCATACAGGAAAAGCATTTGAATGGAGTCAGTCCAGAGGCTGCTCTCTGCTGCGCAGCAACACAGTCAGCACAGAATGAACAGTGGCATCTGCTCACACGGCAGAAGGAGCAGCAGGGAAAGCTAGTGCTCTGCTTCTTCAGCACACAAGCAGCTTTGCAACGGGGTCACCATCATTGCAGTCTCTCCTCGGTTTCCTACCTAAAAGTCCATTTGAATCCAAATTCTCAGGTGGTGTCTCTCAGCTGCCCAGCAGCACAGTGAGTACAGCACGAACGTTTGGCCTCTGCTCCCACAGCAGAAGAGCCAGGATTGAAAGCTGTTGCTGGACCTGTTCAGCACACAATCCCTTTTACATTGGTGCATTCATCGTTGCTTTCACTGCTCACTTTCATACAGGAAAAGCATTTGAATGGAATCAGTCCAGAGGCTGCTCTCTGCTGCGCAGCAACACAGTCAGCACAGAATGAACAGTGGCATCTGCTCACACGGCAGAAGGAGCAGCAGGGAAAGCTAGTGCTCTGCTTCTTCAGCACACAAGCAGCTTTGCAACGGGGTCACCATCATTGCAGTCTCTCCTCGGGTTCATACCTAAAAGTCCATTTGAATCCAAATTCTCAAGCGGTCTCAGCTGCCCAGCAGCACAGTGAGTACAGCACGAACGTTTGGCCTCTGCTCCCACAGCAGAAGAGCAAGGATCGAAAGCTGGTGCTGGACCTGTTCAGCACACAATCCCCTTTACATTGGTGCATCCATCGTTGCTTTCACTGCTAACACTCGTACAGGAAAAGCATTTGAATAGAATCAGTCCAGAGCCTGCTCCCTGCTGGCAGCAACACAGCACAGAATGAACAGGGGCATCTGCTCACACGGCAGAAGGACCAGCAGGGAAAGCTAGTGCTGTGTCTCTTCAGCACACAAGAAGCTTTGCAACGGGGTCACCATCATTGCAGTCTCTCCTCGGTTTCATACCTAAAAGTCCATTTGAATCCAAATTCTCAGGTGGTGTCTCTCAGCTGCCCAGCAGCACAGTTAGTACAGCACGAACGTTTGGCCTCTGCTCCCACAGCAGAAGAGCCAGGATTGAAAGCTGGTGCTGGACCTGTTCAGCACACAATCCCCTTTACATTGGTGCCTCCATCGTTGCTTTCACTGCTAACACTCGTACAGGAAAAGCATTTGAATAGAATCAGTCCAGAGCCTTCTCTCTGCAGCTTAGCAACACAGTCAGCACAGAATGAACAGTGGCATCTGCTCACACGGCAGAAGGAGCAGCAGGGAAAGCTAGTGCTGTGTCTCTTCAGCACACAAGAAGCTTTGCAACGGGGTCACCATCATTGCAGTCTCTCCTCGGTTTCATACCTAAAAGTCCATTTGAATCCAAATTCTCAGGTGGTGTCTCTCAGCTGCCCAGCAGCACAGTTAGTACAGCACGAACGTTTGGCCTCTGCTCCCACAGCAGAAGAGCCAGGATTGAAAGCTGGTGCTGGACCTGTTCAGCACACAATCCCCTTTACATTGGTGCCTCCATCGTTGCTTTCACTGCTAACACTCGTACAGGAAAAGCATTTGAATAGAATCAGTCCAGAGCCTTCTCTCTGCAGCTTAGCAACACAGTCAGCACAGAATGAACAGTGGCATCTGCTCACACGGCAGAAGGAGCAGCAGGGAAAGCTAGTGCTCTGCTTCTTCAGCACACAAGCAGCTTTGCAACGGGGTCACCATCATTGCAGTCTCTCCTCGGCTTCATACCTAAAAGTCCATTTGAATCCGAATTCTCAGGTGGTGTCTCTCAGCTGCCCAGCAGCACAGTGAGTACAGCACGAACGTTTGGCCTCTGCTCCAACAGCAGAAGAGCCAGGATTGAAAGCTGGTGCTGGACCTGTTCAGCACACAATCCCCTTTACATTGGTGCCTCCATCGTTGCTTTCACTGCTAACACTCATACAGGAAAAGCATTTGAATAGAATCCGTCCAGAGCCTGCTCCCTGCTGGCAGCAACACAGCACAGAATGAACAGTGGCATCTGCTCACACGGCAGAAGGAGCAGCAGGGAAAGCTAGTGCTCTGCTTCTTCAGCACACAAGCAGCTTTGCAACGGGGTCACCATCATTGCAGTCTCTCCTCGGTTTCATACCTAAAAGTCCATTTGAATCCAAATTCTCAGGTGGTGTCTCTCAGCTGCCCAGCAGCACAGTTAGTACAGCACGAACGTTTGGCCTCTGCTCCCACAGCAGAAGAGCCAGGATTGAAAGCTGGTGCTGGACCTGTTCAGCACACAATCCCTTTTACATTGGTGCCTCCATCGTTGCTTTCACTGCTCACATTCATACAGGAAAAGCATTTGAATGGAATCAGTCCAGAGGCTGCTCTCTGCTGCGCAGCAACACAGTCAGCACAGAATGAACAGTGGCCTCTGCTCACACGGCAGAAGGAGCAGCAGGGAAAGCTAGTGCTCTGCTTCTTCAGCACACAAGCAGCTTTGCAACGGGGTCACCATCATTGCAGTCTCTCCTCGGTTTCCTACCTAAAAGTCCATTTGAATCCAAATTCTCAGGTGGTGTCTCTCAGCTGCCCAGCAGCACAGTTATTACAGCACGAACGTTTGGCCTCTGCTCCCACAGCAGAAGAGCCAGGATTGAAAGCTGGTGCTGGACCTGTTCAGCACACAATCCCTTTTACATTGGTGCATTCATCGTTGCTTTCACTGCTAACACTCGTACAGGAAAAGCATTTGAATAGAATCAGTCCAGAGCCTGCTCCCTGCTGGCAGCAACGCAGCACAGAATGAACAGGGGCATCTGCTCACACGGCAGAAGGACCAGCAGGGAAAGCTAGTGCTGTGTCTCTTCAGCACACAAGCAGCTTTGCAACGGGGTCACCATCATTGCAGTCTCTCCTCGGTTTCATACCTAAAAGTCCATTTGAATCCAAATTCTCAGGTGGTGTCTCTCAGCTGCCCAGCAGCACAGTTAGTACAGCACGAACGTTTGGCCTCTGCTCCCACAGCAGAAGAGCCAGGATTGAAAGCTGGTGCTGGACCTGTTCAGCACACAATCCCCTTTACATTGGTGCCTCCATCGTTGCTTTCACTGCTAACACTCGTACAGGAAAAGCATTTGAATAGAATCAGTCCAGAGCCTTCTCTCTGCAGCTTAGCAACACAGTCAGCACAGAATGAACAGTGGCATCTGCTCACACGGCAGAAGGAGCAGCAGGGAAAGCTAGTGCTGTGTCTCTTCAGCACACAAGAAGCTTTGCAACGGGGTCACCATCATTGCAGTCTCTCCTCGGTTTCATACCTAAAAGTCCATTTGAATCCAAATTCTCAGGTGGTGTCTCTCAGCTGCCCAGCAGCACAGTTAGTACAGCACGAACGTTTGGCCTCTGCTCCCACAGCAGAAGAGCCAGGATTGAAAGCTGGTGCTGGACCTGTTCAGCACACAATCCCCTTTACATTGGTGCCTCCATCGTTGCTTTCACTGCTAACACTCGTACAGGAAAAGCATTTGAATAGAATCAGTCCAGAGCCTTCTCTCTGCAGCTTAGCAACACAGTCAGCACAGAATGAACAGTGGCATCTGCTCACACGGCAGAAGGAGCAGCAGGGAAAGCTAGTGCTCTGCTTCTTCAGCACACAAGCAGCTTTGCAACGGGGTCACCATCATTGCAGTCTCTCCTCGGCTTCATACCTAAAAGTCCATTTGAATCCGAATTCTCAGGTGGTGTCTCTCAGCTGCCCAGCAGCACAGTGAGTACAGCACGAACGTTTGGCCTCTGCTCCAACAGCAGAAGAGCCAGGATTGAAAGCTGGTGCTGGACCTGTTCAGCACACAATCCCCTTTACATTGGTGCCTCCATCGTTGCTTTCACTGCTAACACTCATACAGGAAAAGCATTTGAATAGAATCCGTCCAGAGCCTGCTCCCTGCTGGCAGCAACACAGCACAGAATGAACAGTGGCATCTGCTCACACGGCAGAAGGAGCAGCAGGGAAAGCTAGTGCTCTGCTTCTTCAGCACACAAGCAGCTTTGCAACGGGGTCACCATCATTGCAGTCTCTCCTCGGTTTCATACCTAAAAGTCCATTTGAATCCAAATTCTCAGGTGGTGTCTCTCAGCTGCCCAGCAGCACAGTTAGTACAGCACGAACGTTTGGCCTCTGCTCCCACAGCAGAAGAGCCAGGATTGAAAGCTGGTGCTGGACCTGTTCAGCACACAATCCCTTTTACATTGGTGCCTCCATCGTTGCTTTCACTGCTCACATTCATACAGGAAAAGCATTTGAATGGAATCAGTCCAGAGGCTGCTCTCTGCTGCGCAGCAACACAGTCAGCACAGAATGAACAGTGGCCTCTGCTCACACGGCAGAAGGAGCAGCAGGGAAAGCTAGTGCTCTGCTTCTTCAGCACACAAGCAGCTTTGCAACGGGGTCACCATCATTGCAGTCTCTCCTCGGTTTCCTACCTAAAAGTCCATTTGAATCCAAATTCTCAGGTGGTGTCTCTCAGCTGCCCAGCAGCACAGTTATTACAGCACGAACGTTTGGCCTCTGCTCCCACAGCAGAAGAGCCAGGATTGAAAGCTGGTGCTGGACCTGTTCAGCACACAATCCCTTTTACATTGGTGCATTCATCGTTGCTTTCACTGCTAACACTCGTACAGGAAAAGCATTTGAATAGAATCAGTCCAGAGCCTGCTCCCTGCTGGCAGCAACGCAGCACAGAATGAACAGGGGCATCTGCTCACACGGCAGAAGGACCAGCAGGGAAAGCTAGTGCTGTGTCTCTTCAGCACACAAGCAGCTTTGCAACGGGGTCACCATCATTGCAGTCTCTCCTCGGTTTCATACCTAAAAGTCCATTTGAATCCAAATTCTCAGGTGGTGTCTCTCAGCTGCCCAGCAGCACAGTTAGTACAGCACGAACGTTTGGCCTCTGCTCCCACAGCAGAAGAGCCAGGATTGAAAGCTGGTGCTGGACCTGTTCAGCACACAATCACCTTTACATTGGTGCCTCCATCGTTGCTTTCACTGCTCACATTCATACAGGAAAAGCATTTGAATGGAGTCAGTCCAGAGGCTGCTCTCTGCTGCGCAGCAACACAGTCAGCACAGAATGAACAGTGGCATCTGCTCACACGGCAGAAGGAGCAGCAGGGAAAGCTAGTGCTCTGCTTCTTCAGCACACAAGCAGCTTTGCAACGGGGTCACCATCATTGCAGTCTCTCCTCGGTTTCCTACCTAAAAGTCCATTTGAATCCAAATTCTCAGGTGGTGTCTCTCAGCTGCCCAGCAGCACAGTGAGTACAGCACGAACGTTTGGCCTCTGCTCCCACAGTAGAAGAACCAGGATTGAAAGCTGGTGCTGGACCTGTTCAGCACACAATCCCTTTTACATTGGTGCATTCATCGTTGCTTTCACTGCTAACACTCGTACAGGAAAAGCATTTGAATGGAATCAGTCCAGAGGCTGCTCTCTGCTGCGCAGCAACACAGTCAGCACAGAATGAACAGTGGCATCTGCTCACACGGCAGAAGGAGCAGCAGGGAAAGCTAGTGCTCTGCTTCTTCAGCACACAAGCAGCTTTGCAACGGGGTCACCATCATTGCAGTCTCTCCTCGGGTTCATACCTAAAAGTCCATTTGAATCCAAATTCTCAAGCGGTCTCAGCTGCCCAGCAGCACAGTGAGTACAGCACGAACGTTTGGCCTCTGCTCCCACAGCAGAAGAGCAAGGATCGAAAGCTGGTGCTGGACCTGTTCAGCACACAATCCCCTTTACATTGGTGCATCCATCGTTGCTTTCACTGCTAACACTCGTACAGGAAAAGCATTTGAATAGAATCAGTCCAGAGCCTGCTCCCTGCTGGCAGCAACACAGTCAGCACAGAATGAACAGTGGCATCTGCTCACACGGCAGAAGGACCAGCAGGGAAAGCTAGTGCTGTGTCTCTTCAGCACACAAGAAGCTTTGCAACGGGGTCACCATCATTGCAGTCTCTCCTCGGTTTCATACCTAAAAGTCCATTTGAATCCAAATTCTCAGGTGGTGTCTCTCAGCTGCCCAGCAGCACAGTGAGTACAGCACGAACGTTTGGCCTCTGCTCCCACAGCAGAAGAGCCAGGATTGAAAGCTGGTGCTGGACCTGTTCAGCACACAATCCCCTTTACATTGGTGCCTCCATCGTTGCTTTCACTGCTAACACTCGTACAGGAAAAGCATTTGAATAGAATCAGTCCAGAGCCTTCTCTCTGCAGCTTAGCAACACAGTCAGCACAGAATGAACAGTGGCATCTGCTCACACGGCAGAAGGAGCAGCAGGGAAAGCTAGTGCTCTGCTTCTTCAGCACACAAGCAGCTTTGCAACGGGGTCACCATCATTGCAGTCTCTCCTCGGCTTCATACCTAAAAGTCCATTTGAATCCGAATTCTCAGGTGGTGTCTCTCAGCTGCCCAGCAGCACAGTGAGTACAGCACGAACGTTTGGCCTCTGCTCCAACAGCAGAAGAGCCAGGATTGAAAGCTGGTGCTGGACCTGTTCAGCACACAATCCCCTTTACATTGGTGCATCCATCGTTGCTTTCACTGCTAACACTCATACAGGAAAAGCATTTGAATAGAATCCGTCCAGAGCCTGCTCCCTGCTGGCAGCAACACAGCACAGAATGAACAGTGGCATCTGCTCACACGGCAGAAGGAGCAGCAGGGAAAGCTAGTGCTCTGCTTCTTCAGCACACAAGCAGCTTTGCAACGGGGTCACCATCATTGCAGTCTCTCCTCGGTTTCATACCTAAAAGTCCATTTGAATCCAAATTCTCAGGTGGTGTCTCTCAGCTGCCCTGCAGCACAGTTAGTACAGCACGAACGTTTGGCCTCTGCTCCCACAGCAGAAGAGCCAGGATTGAAAGCTGGTGCTGGACCTGTTCAGCACACAATCCCTTTTACATTGGTGCATTCATCGTTGCTTTCACTGCTCACTTTCATACAGGAAAAGCATTTGAATGGAATCAGTCCAGAGGCTGCTCTCTGCTGCGCAGCAACACAGTCAGCACAGAATGAACAGTGGCATCTGCTCACACGGCAGAAGGAGCAGCAGGGAAAGCTAGTGCTCTGCTTCTTCAGCACACAAGCAGCTTTGAAACGGGGTCACCATCATTGCAGTCTCTCCTCGGTTTCATACCTAAAAGTCCATTTGAATCCAAATTCTCAGGTGGTGTCTCTCAGCTGCCCAGCAGCACAGTTAGTACAGCACGAACGTTTGGCCTCTGCTCCCACAGCAGAAGAGCCAGGATTGAAAGCTGGTGCTGGACCTGTTCAGCACACAATCACCTTTACATTGGTGCCTCCATCGTTGCTTTCACTGCTCACATTCATACAGGAAAAGCATTTGAATGGAGTCAGTCCAGAGGCTGCTCTCTGCTGCGCAGGAACACAGTCAGCACAGAATGAACAGTGGCATCTGCTCACACGGCAGAAGGAGCAGCAGGGAAAGCTAGTGCTCTGCTTCTTCAGCACACAAGCAGCTTTGAAACGGGGTCACCATCATTGCAGTCTCTCCTCGGTTTCCTACCTAAAAGTCCATTTGAATCCAAATTCTCAGGTGGTGTCTCTCAGCTGCCCAGCAGCACAGTTAGTACAGCACGAACGTTTGGCCTCTGCTCCCACAGCAGAAGAGCCAGGATTGAAAGCTGGTGCTGGACCTGTTCAGCACACAATCACCTTTACATTGGTGCCTCCATCGTTGCTTTCACTGCTCACATTCATACAGGAAAAGCATTTGAATGGAGTCAGTCCAGAGGCTGCTCTCTGCTGCGCAGCAACACAGTCAGCACAGAATGAACAGTGGCATCTGCTCACACGGCAGAAGGAGCAGCAGGGAAAGCTAGTGCTCTGCTTCTTCAGCACACAAGCAGCTTTGCAACGGGGTCACCATCATTGCAGTCTCTCCTCGGTTTCCTACCTAAAAGTCCATTTGAATCCAAATTCTCAGGTGGTGTCTCTCAGCTGCCCAGCAGCACAGTGAGTACAGCACGAACGTTTGGCCTCTGCTCCCACAGCAGAAGAGCCAGGATTGAAAGCTGTTGCTGGACCTGTTCAGCACACAATCCCTTTTACATTGGTGCATTCATCGTTGCTTTCACTGCTCACTTTCATACAGGAAAAGCATTTGAATTGAATCAGTCCAGAGGCTGCTCTCTGCTGCGCAGCAACACAGTCAGCACAGAATGAACAGTGGCATCTGCTCACACGGCAGAAGGAGCAGCAGGGAAAGCTAGTGCTCTGCTTCTTCAGCACACAAGCAGCTTTGCAACGGGGTCACCATCATTGCAGTCTCTCCTCGGGTTCATACCTAAAAGTCCATTTGAATCCAAATTCTCAAGCGGTCTCAGCTGCCCAGCAGCACAGTGAGTACAGCACGAACGTTTGGCCTCTGCTCCCACAGCAGAAGAGCAAGGATCGAAAGCTGGTGCTGGACCTGTTCAGCACACAATCCCCTTTACATTGGTGCATCCATCGTTGCTTTCACTGCTAACACTCGTACAGGAAAAGCATTTGAATAGAATCAGTCCAGAGCCTGCTCCCTGCTGGCAGCAACACAGCACAGAATGAACAGGGGCATCTGCTCACACGGCAGAAGGACCAGCAGGGAAAGCTAGTGCTGTGTCTCTTCAGCACACAAGAAGCTTTGCAACGGGGTCACCATCATTGCAGTCTCTCCTCGGTTTCATACCTAAAAGTCCATTTGAATCCAAATTCTCAGGTGGTGTCTCTCAGCTGCCCAGCAGCACAGTGAGTACAGCACGAACGTTTGGCCTCTGCTCCCACAGCAGAAGAGCCAGGATTGAAAGCTGGTGCTGGACCTGTTCAGCACACAATCCCCTTTACATTGGTGCCTCCATCGTTGCTTTCACTGCTAACACTCGTACAGGAAAAGCATTTGAATAGAATCAGTCCAGAGCCTTCTCTCTGCAGCTTAGCAACACAGTCAGCACAGAATGAACAGTGGCATCTGCTCACACGGCAGAAGGAGCAGCAGGGAAAGCTAGTGCTCTGCTTCTTCAGCACACAAGCAGCTTTGCAACGGGGTCACCATCATTGCAGTCTCTCCTCGGCTTCATACCTAAAAGTCCATTTGAATCCGAATTCTCAGGTGGTGTCTCTCAGCTGCCCAGCAGCACAGTGAGTACAGCACGAACGTTTGGCCTCTGCTCCAACAGCAGAAGAGCCAGGATTGAAAGCTGGTGCTGGACCTGTTCAGCACACAATCCCCTTTACATTGGTGCATCCATCGTTGCTTTCACTGCTAACACTCATACAGGAAAAGCATTTGAATAGAATCCGTCCAGAGCCTGCTCCCTGCTGGCAGCAACACAGCACAGAATGAACAGTGGCATCTGCTCACACGGCAGAAGGAGCAGCAGGGAAAGCTAGTGCTCTGCTTCTTCAGCACACAAGCAGCTTTGCAACGGGGTCACCATCATTGCAGTCTCTCCTCGGTTTCATACCTAAAAGTCCATTTGAATCCAAATTCTCAGGTGGTGTCTCTCAGCTGCCCTGCAGCACAGTTAGTACAGCACGAACGTTTGGCCTCTGCTCCCACAGCAGAAGAGCCAGGATTGAAAGCTGGTGCTGGACCTGTTCAGCACACAATCCCTTTTACATTGGTGCATTCATCGTTGCTTTCACTGCTCACTTTCATACAGGAAAAGCATTTGAATGGAATCAGTCCAGAGGCTGCTCTCTGCTGCGCAGCAACACAGTCAGCACAGAATGAACAGTGGCATCTGCTCACACGGCAGAAGGAGCAGCAGGGAAAGCTAGTGCTCTGCTTCTTCAGCACACAAGCAGCTTTGAAACGGGGTCACCATCATTGCAGTCTCTCCTCGGTTTCATACCTAAAAGTCCATTTGAATCCAAATTCTCAGGTGGTGTCTCTCAGCTGCCCAGCAGCACAGTTAGTACAGCACGAACGTTTGGCCTCTGCTCCCACAGCAGAAGAGCCAGGATTGAAAGCTGGTGCTGGACCTGTTCAGCACACAATCACCTTTACATTGGTGCCTCCATCGTTGCTTTCACTGCTCACATTCATACAGGAAAAGCATTTGAATGGAGTCAGTCCAGAGGCTGCTCTCTGCTGCGCAGGAACACAGTCAGCACAGAATGAACAGTGGCATCTGCTCACACGGCAGAAGGAGCAGCAGGGAAAGCTAGTGCTCTGCTTCTTCAGCACACAAGCAGCTTTGAAACGGGGTCACCATCATTGCAGTCTCTCCTCGGTTTCCTACCTAAAAGTCCATTTGAATCCAAATTCTCAGGTGGTGTCTCTCAGCTGCCCAGCAGCACAGTTAGTACAGCACGAACGTTTGGCCTCTGCTCCCACAGCAGAAGAGCCAGGATTGAAAGCTGGTGCTGGACCTGTTCAGCACACAATCACCTTTACATTGGTGCCTCCATCGTTGCTTTCACTGCTCACATTCATACAGGAAAAGCATTTGAATGGAGTCAGTCCAGAGGCTGCTCTCTGCTGCGCAGCAACACAGTCAGCACAGAATGAACAGTGGCATCTGCTCACACGGCAGAAGGAGCAGCAGGGAAAGCTAGTGCTCTGCTTCTTCAGCACACAAGCAGCTTTGCAACGGGGTCACC
This sequence comes from Pezoporus flaviventris, assembly GCF_033815535.1. Lineage (NCBI taxonomy): Eukaryota > Metazoa > Chordata > Aves > Psittaciformes > Psittacidae > Pezoporus > Pezoporus flaviventris. The sequence goes on from NW_026893073.1 coordinate 108,701, forward strand.
ATCATTGCAGTCTCTCCTCGGTTTCCTACCTAAAAGTCCATTTGAATCCAAATTCTCAGGTGGTGTCTCTCAGCTGCCCAGCAGCACAGTGAGTACAGCACGAACGTTTGGCCTCTGCTCCCACAGCAGAAGAGCCAGGATTGAAAGCTGTTGCTGGACCTGTTCAGCACACAATCCCTTTTACATTGGTGCATTCATCGTTGCTTTCACTGCTCACTTTCATACAGGAAAAGCATTTGAATGGAATCAGTCCAGAGGCTGCTCTCTGCTGCGCAGCAACACAGTCAGCACAGAATGAACAGTGGCATCTGCTCACACGGCAGAAGGAGCAGCAGGGAAAGCTAGTGCTCTGCTTCTTCAGCACACAAGCAGCTTTGCAACGGGGTCACCATCATTGCAGTCTCTCCTCGGGTTCATACCTAAAAGTCCATTTGAATCCAAATTCTCAAGCGGTCTCAGCTGCCCAGCAGCACAGTGAGTACAGCACGAACGTTTGGCCTCTGCTCCCACAGCAGAAGAGCAAGGATCGAAAGCTGGTGCTGGACCTGTTCAGCACACAATCCCCTTTACATTGGTGCATCCATCGTTGCTTTCACTGCTAACACTCGTACAGGAAAAGCATTTGAATAGAATCAGTCCAGAGCCTGCTCCCTGCTGGCAGCAACACAGCACAGAATGAACAGGGGCATCTGCTCACACGGCAGAAGGACCAGCAGGGAAAGCTAGTGCTGTGTCTCTTCAGCACACAAGAAGCTTTGCAACGGGGTCACCATCATTGCAGTCTCTCCTCGGTTTCATACCTAAAAGTCCATTTGAATCCAAATTCTCAGGTGGTGTCTCTCAGCTGCCCAGCAGCACAGTTAGTACAGCACGAACGTTTGGCCTCTGCTCCCACAGCAGAAGAGCCAGGATTGAAAGCTGGTGCTGGACCTGTTCAGCACACAATCACCTTTACATTGGTGCCTCCATCGTTGCTTTCACTGCTAACACTCGTACAGGAAAAGCATTTGAATAGAATCAGTCCAGAGCCTTCTCTCTGCAGCTTAGCAACACAGTCAGCACAGAATGAACAGTGGCATCTGCTCACACGGCAGAAGGAGCAGCAGGGAAAGCTAGTGCTCTGCTTCTTCAGCACACAAGCAGCTTTGCAACGGGGTCACCATCATTGCAGTCTCTCCTCGGCTTCATACCTAAAAGTCCATTTGAATCCGAATTCTCAGGTGGTGTCTCTCAGCTGCCCAGCAGCACAGTGAGTACAGCACGAACGTTTGGCCTCTGCTCCAACAGCAGAAGAGCCAGGATTGAAAGCTGGTGCTGGACCTGTTCAGCACACAATCCCCTTTACATTGGTGCCTCCATCGTTGCTTTCACTGCTAACACTCATACAGGAAAAGCATTTGAATAGAATCCGTCCAGAGCCTGCTCCCTGCTGGCAGCAACACAGCACAGAATGAACAGTGGCATCTGCTCACACGGCAGAAGGAGCAGCAGGGAAAGCTAGTGCTCTGCTTCTTCAGCACACAAGCAGCTTTGAAACGGGGTCACCATCATTGCAGTCTCTCCTCGGTTTCATACCTAAAAGTCCATTTGAATCCAAATTCTCAGGTGGTGTCTCTCAGCTGCCCAGCAGCACAGTTAGTACAGCACGAACGTTTGGCCTCTGCTCCCACAGCAGAAGAGCCAGGATTGAAAGCTGGTGCTGGACCTGTTCAGCACACAATCCCTTTTACATTGGTGCCTCCATCGTTGCTTTCACTGCTCACATTCATACAGGAAAAGCATTTGAATGGAATCAGTCCAGAGGCTGCTCTCTGCTGCGCAGCAACACAGTCAGCACAGAATGAACAGTGGCCTCTGCTCACACGGCAGAAGGAGCAGCAGGGAAAGCTAGTGCTCTGCTTCTTCAGCACACAAGCAGCTTTGCAACGGGGTCACCATCATTGCAGTCTCTCCTCGGTTTCCTACCTAAAAGTCCATTTGAATCCAAATTCTCAGGTGGTGTCTCTCAGCTGCCCAGCAGCACAGTTATTACAGCACGAACGTTTGGCCTCTGCTCCCACAGCAGAAGAGCCAGGATTGAAAGCTGGTGCTGGACCTGTTCAGCACACAATCCCTTTTACATTGGTGCATTCATCGTTGCTTTCACTGCTAACACTCGTACAGGAAAAGCATTTGAATAGAATCAGTCCAGAGCCTGCTCCCTGCTGGCAGCAACGCAGCACAGAATGAACAGGGGCATCTGCTCACACGGCAGAAGGACCAGCAGGGAAAGCTAGTGCTGTGTCTCTTCAGCACACAAGCAGCTTTGCAACGGGGTCACCATCATTGCAGTCTCTCCTCGGTTTCATACCTAAAAGTCCATTTGAATCCAAATTCTCAGGTGGTGTCTCTCAGCTGCCCAGCAGCACAGTTAGTACAGCACGAACGTTTGGCCTCTGCTCCCACAGCAGAAGAGCCAGGATTGAAAGCTGGTGCTGGACCTGTTCAGCACACAATCACCTTTACATTGGTGCCTCCATCGTTGCTTTCACTGCTCACATTCATACAGGAAAAGCATTTGAATGGAGTCAGTCCAGAGGCTGCTCTCTGCTGCGCAGCAACACAGTCAGCACAGAATGAACAGTGGCATCTGCTCACACGGCAGAAGGAGCAGCAGGGAAAGCTAGTGCTCTGCTTCTTCAGCACACAAGCAGCTTTGCAACGGGGTCACCATCATTGCAGTCTCTCCTCGGTTTCCTACCTAAAAGTCCATTTGAATCCAAATTCTCAGGTGGTGTCTCTCAGCTGCCCAGCAGCACAGTGAGTACAGCACGAACGTTTGGCCTCTGCTCCCACAGCAGAAGAACCAGGATTGAAAGCTGGTGCTGGACCTGTTCAGCACACAATCCCTTTTACATTGGTGCATTCATCGTTGCTTTCACTGCTCACTTTCATACAGGAAAAGCATTTGAATGGAATCAGTCCAGAGGCTGCTCTCTGCTGCGCAGCAACACAGTCAGCACAGAATGAACAGTGGCATCTGCTCACACGGCAGAAGGAGCAGCAGGGAAAGCTAGTGCTCTGCTTCTTCAGCACACAAGCAGCTTTGCAACGGGGTCACCATCATTGCAGTCTCTCCTCGGGTTCATACCTAAAAGTCCATTTGAATCCAAATTCTCAAGCGGTCTCAGCTGCCCAGCAGCACAGTGAGTACAGCACGAACGTTTGGCCTCTGCTCCCACAGCAGAAGAGCAAGGATCGAAAGCTGGTGCTGGACCTGTTCAGCACACAATCCCCTTTACATTGGTGCATCCATCGTTGCTTTCACTGCTAACACTCGTACAGGAAAAGCATTTGAATAGAATCAGTCCAGAGCCTGCTCCCTGCTGGCAGCAACACAGTCAGCACAGAATGAACAGTGGCATCTGCTCACACGGCAGAAGGACCAGCAGGGAAAGCTAGTGCTGTGTCTCTTCAGCACACAAGAAGCTTTGCAACGGGGTCACCATCATTGCAGTCTCTCCTCGGTTTCATACCTAAAAGTCCATTTGAATCCAAATTCTCAGGTGGTGTCTCTCAGCTGCCCAGCAGCACAGTGAGTACAGCACGAACGTTTGGCCTCTGCTCCCACAGCAGAAGAGCCAGGATTGAAAGCTGGTGCTGGACCTGTTCAGCACACAATCCCCTTTACATTGGTGCCTCCATCGTTGCTTTCACTGCTAACACTCGTACAGGAAAAGCATTTGAATAGAATCAGTCCAGAGCCTTCTCTCTGCAGCTTAGCAACACAGTCAGCACAGAATGAACAGTGGCATCTGCTCACACGGCAGAAGGAGCAGCAGGGAAAGCTAGTGCTCTGCTTCTTCAGCACACAAGCAGCTTTGCAACGGGGTCACCATCATTTCAGTCTCTCCTCGGCTTCATACCTAAAAGTCCATTTGAATCCGAATTCTCAGGTGGTGTCTCTCAGCTGCCCAGCAGCACAGTGAGTACAGCACGAACGTTTGGCCTCTGCTCCAACAGCAGAAGAGCCAGGATTGAAAGCTGGTGCTGGACCTGTTCAGCACACAATCCCCTTTACATTGGTGCATCCATCGTTGCTTTCACTGCTAACACTCATACAGGAAAAGCATTTGAATAGAATCCGTCCAGAGCCTGCTCCCTGCTGGCAGCAACACAGCACAGAATGAACAGTGGCATCTGCTCACACGGCAGAAGGAGCAGCAGGGAAAGCTAGTGCTCTGCTTCTTCAGCACACAAGCAGCTTTGCAACGGGGTCACCATCATTGCAGTCTCTCCTCGGTTTCATACCTAAAAGTCCATTTGAATCCAAATTCTCAGGTGGTGTCGCTCAGCTGCCCAGCAGCACAGTGAGTACAGCACGAACGTTTGGCCTCTGCTCCCACAGCAGAAGAGCCAGGATTGAAAGCTGGTGCTGGACCTGTTCAGCACACAATCCCCTTTACATTGGTGTATCCATCGTTGCTTTCACTGCTAACACTCGTACAGGAAAAGCATTTGAATAGAATCAGTCCAGAGCCTGCTCTCTGCTGCGCAGCAACACAGTCAGCACAGAATGAACAGTGGCATCTGCTCACACGGCAGAAGGAGCAGCAGGGAAAGCTAGTGCTCTGCTTCTTCAGCACACAAGCAGCTTTGCAACGGGGTCACCATCATTGCAGTCTCTCCTCGGTTTCATACCTAAAAGTCCATTTGAATCCAAATTCTCAGGTGGTGTCTGTCAGCTGCCCAGCAGCACAGTTAGTTCAGCACGAACGTTTGGCCTCTGCTCCCACAGCAGAAGAGCCAGGATTGAAAGCTGGTGATGGACCTGTTCAGCACACAATCCCTTTTACATTGGTGCATTCATCGTTGCTTTCACTGCTCACTTTCATACAGGAAAAGCATTTGAATAGAATCAGTCCAGAGGCTGCTCTCTGCTGCGCAGGAACACAGTCAGCACAGAATGAACAGTGGCATCTGCTCACACGGCAGAAGGAGCAGCAGGGAAAGCTAGTGCTCTGCTTCTTCAGCACACAAGAAGCTTTGCAACGGGGTCACCATCATTGCAGTCTCTCCTCGGTTTCATACCTAAAAGTCCATTTGAATCCAAATTCTCAGGTGGTGTCTCTCAGCTGCCCAGCAGCACAGTTAGTACAGCACGAACGTTTGGCCTCTGCTCCCACAGCAGAAGAGCCAGGATTGAAAGCTGGTGCTGGACCTGTTCAGCACACAATCCCCTTTACATTGGTGCCTCCATCGTTGCTTTCACTGCTAACACTCGTACAGGAAAAGCATTTGAATAGAATCAGTCCAGAGCCTTCTCTCTGCAGCTTAGCAACACAGTCAGCACAGAATGAACAGTGGCATCTGCTCACACGGCAGAAGGAGCAGCAGGGAAAGCTAGTGCTCTGCTTCTTCAGCACACAAGCAGCTTTGCAACGGGGTCACCATCATTGCAGTCTCTCCTCGGCTTCATACCTAAAAGTCCATTTGAATCCGAATTCTCAGGTGGTGTCTCTCAGCTGCCCAGCAGCACAGTGAGTACAGCACGAACGTTTGGCCTCTGCTCCAACAGCAGAAGAGCCAGGATTGAAAGCTGGTGCTGGACCTGTTCAGCACACAATCCCCTTTACATTGGTGCCTCCATCGTTGCTTTCACTGCTAACACTCATACAGGAAAAGCATTTGAATAGAATCCGTCCAGAGCCTGCTCCCTGCTGGCAGCAACACAGCACAGAATGAACAGTGGCATCTGCTCACACGGCAGAAGGAGCAGCAGGGAAAGCTAGTGCTCTGCTTCTTCAGCACACAAGCAGCTTTGCAACGGGGTCACCATCATTGCAGTCTCTCCTCGGTTTCATACCTAAAAGTCCATTTGAATCCAAATTCTCAGGTGGTGTCTCTCAGCTGCCCAGCAGCACAGTTAGTACAGCACGAACGTTTGGCCTCTGCTCCCACAGCAGAAGAGCCAGGATTGAAAGCTGGTGCTGGACCTGTTCAGCACACAATCCCTTTTACATTGGTGCCTCCATCGTTGCTTTCACTGCTCACATTCATACAGGAAAAGCATTTGAATGGAATCAGTCCAGAGGCTGCTCTCTGCTGCGCAGCAACACAGTCAGCACAGAATGAACAGTGGCCTCTGCTCACACGGCAGAAGGAGCAGCAGGGAAAGCTAGTGCTCTGCTTCTTCAGCACACAAGCAGCTTTGCAACGGGGTCACCATCATTGCAGTCTCTCCTCGGTTTCCTACCTAAAAGTCCATTTGAATCCAAATTCTCAGGTGGTGTCTCTCAGCTGCCCAGCAGCACAGTGAGTACAGCACGAACGTTTGGCCTCTGCTCCCACAGCAGAAGAGCAAGGATTGAAAGCTGGTGCTGGACCTGTTCAGCACACAATCCCTTTTACATTGGTGCATTCATCGTTGCTTTCACTGCTAACACTCGTACAGGAAAAGCATTTGAATAGAATCAGTCCAGAGCCTGCTCCCTGCTGGCAGCAACGCAGCACAGAATGAACAGGGGCATCTGCTCACACGGCAGAAGGACCAGCAGGGAAAGCTAGTGCTGTGTCTCTTCAGCACACAAGCAGCTTTGCAACGGGGTCACCATCATTGCAGTCTCTCCTCGGTTTCATACCTAAAAGTCCATTTGAATCCAAATTCTCAGGTGGTGTCTCTCAGCTGCCCAGCAGCACAGTTAGTACAGCACGAACGTTTGGCCTCTGCTCCCACAGCAGAAGAGCCAGGATTGAAAGCTGGTGCTGGACCTGTTCAGCACACAATCACCTTTACATTGGTGCCTCCATCGTTGCTTTCACTGCTCACATTCATACAGGAAAAGCATTTGAATGGAGTCAGTCCAGAGGCTGCTCTCTGCTGCGCAGCAACACAGTCAGCACAGAATGAACAGTGGCATCTGCTCACACGGCAGAAGGAGCAGCAGGGAAAGCTAGTGCTCTGCTTCTTCAGCACACAAGCAGCTTTGCAACGGGGTCACCATCATTGCAGTCTCTCCTCGGTTTCCTACCTAAAAGTCCATTTGAATCCAAATTCTCAGGTGGTGTCTCTCAGCTGCCCAGCAGCACAGTGAGTACAGCACGAACGTTTGGCCTCTGCTCCCACAGCAGAAGAACCAGGATTGAAAGCTGGTGCTGGACCTGTTCAGCACACAATCCCTTTTACATTGGTGCATTCATCGTTGCTTTCACTGCTCACTTTCATACAGGAAAAGCATTTGAATGGAATCAGTCCAGAGGCTGCTCTCTGCTGCGCAGCAACACAGTCAGCACAGAATGAACAGTGGCATCTGCTCACACGGCAGAAGGAGCAGCAGGGAAAGCTAGTGCTCTGCTTCTTCAGCACACAAGCAGCTTTGCAACGGGGTCACCATCATTGCAGTCTCTCCTCGGGTTCATACCTAAAAGTCCATTTGAATCCAAATTCTCAAGCGGTCTCAGCTGCCCAGCAGCACAGTGAGTACAGCACGAACGTTTGGCCTCTGCTCCCACAGCAGAAGAGCAAGGATCGAAAGCTGGTGCTGGACCTGTTCAGCACACAATCCCCTTTACATTGGTGCATCCATCGTTGCTTTCACTGCTAACACTCGTACAGGAAAAGCATTTGAATAGAATCAGTCCAGAGCCTGCTCCCTGCTGGCAGCAACACAGTCAGCACAGAATGAACAGTGGCATCTGCTCACACGGCAGAAGGACCAGCAGGGAAAGCTAGTGCTGTGTCTCTTCAGCACACAAGAAGCTTTGCAACGGGGTCACCATCATTGCAGTCTCTCCTCGGTTTCATACCTAAAAGTCCATTTGAATCCAAATTCTCAGGTGGTGTCTCTCAGCTGCCCAGCAGCACAGTGAGTACAGCACGAACGTTTGGCCTCTGCTCCCACAGCAGAAGAGCCAGGATTGAAAGCTGGTGCTGGACCTGTTCAGCACACAATCCCCTTTACATTGGTGCCTCCATCGTTGCTTTCACTGCTAACACTCGTACAGGAAAAGCATTTGAATAGAATCAGTCCAGAGCCTTCTCTCTGCAGCTTAGCAACACAGTCAGCACAGAATGAACAGTGGCATCTGCTCACACGGCAGAAGGAGCAGCAGGGAAAGCTAGTGCTCTGCTTCTTCAGCACACAAGCAGCTTTGCAACGGGGTCACCATCATTGCAGTCTCTCCTCGGCTTCATACCTAAAAGTCCATTTGAATCCGAATTCTCAGGTGGTGTCTCTCAGCTGCCCAGCAGCACAGTGAGTACAGCACGAACGTTTGGCCTCTGCTCCAACAGCAGAAGAGCCAGGATTGAAAGCTGGTGCTGGACCTGTTCAGCACACAATCCCCTTTACATTGGTGCATCCATCGTTGCTTTCACTGCTAACACTCATACAGGAAAAGCATTTGAATAGAATCCGTCCAGAGCCTGCTCCCTGCTGGCAGCAACACAGCACAGAATGAACAGTGGCATCTGCTCACACGGCAGAAGGAGCAGCAGGGAAAGCTAGTGCTCTGCTTCTTCAGCACACAAGCAGCTTTGCAACGGGGTCACCATCATTGCAGTCTCTCCTCGGTTTCATACCTAAAAGTCCATTTGAATCCAAATTCTCAGGTGGTGTCTCTCAGCTGCCCTGCAGCACAGTTAGTACAGCACGAACGTTTGGCCTCTGCTCCGACAGCAGAAGAGCCAGGATTGAAAGCTGGTGCTGGACCTGTTCAGCACACAACCTCTTTTACATTGGTGCATTCATCGTTGCTTTCACTGCTCACTTTCATACAGGAAAAGCATTTGAATGGAATCAGTCCAGAGGCTGCTCTCTGCTGCGCAGCAACACAGTCAGCACAGAATGAACAGTGGCATCTGCTCACACGGCAGAAGGAGCAGCAGGGAAAGCTAGTGCTCTGCTTCTTCAGCACACAAGCAGCTTTGCAACGGGGTCACCATGATTGCAGTCTCTCCTCGGCTTCATACCTAAAAGTCCATTTGAATCCAAATTCTCAGGTGGTGTCGCTCAGCTGCCCAGCAGCACAGTGAGTACAGCACGAACGTTTGGCCTCTGCTCCCACAGCAGAAGAGCCAGGATTGAAAGCTGGTGCTGGACCTGTTCAGCACACAATCCCCTTTACATTGGTGTATCCATCGTTGCTTTCACTGCTAACACTCGTACAGGAAAAGCATTTGAATAGAATCAGTCCAGAGCCTGCTCTCTGCTGCGCAGCAACACAGTCAGCACAGAATGAACAGTGGCATCTGCTCACACGGCAGAAGGAGCAGCAGGGAAAGCTAGTGCTCTGCTTCTTCAGCACACAAGCAGCTTTGCAACGGGGTCACCATCATTGCAGTCTCTCCTCGGTTTCATACCTAAAAGTCCATTTGAATCCAAATTCTCAGGTGGTGTCTCTCAGCTGCCCAGCAGCACAGTTAGTTCAGCACGAACGTTTGGCCTCTGCTCCCACAGCAGAAGAGCCAGGATTGAAAGCTGGTGATGGACCTGTTCAGCACACAATCCCTTTTACATTGGTGCATTCATCGTTGCTTTCACTGCTCACTTTCATACAGGAAAAGCATTTGAATAGAATCAGTCCAGAGGCTGCTCTCTGCTGCGCAGGAACACAGTCAGCACAGAATGAACAGTGGCATCTGCTCACACGGCAGAAGGAGCAGCAGGGAAAGCTAGTGCTCTGCTTCTTCAGCACACAAGCAGCTTTGCAACGGGGTCACCATCATTGCAGTCTCTCCTCGGTTTCATACCTAAAAGTCCATTTGAATCCAAATTCTCAGGTGGTGTCTCTCAGCTGCCCAGCAGCACAGTTAGTTCAGCACGAACGTTTGGCCTCTGCTCCCACAGCAGAAGAGCCAGGATTGAAAGCTGGTGATGGACCTGTTCAGCACACAATCCCTTTTACATTGGTGCATTCATCGTTGCTTTCACTGCTCACTTTCATACAGGAAAAGCATTTGAATAGAATCAGTCCAGAGGCTGCTCTCTGCTGCGCAGGAACACAGTCAGCACAGAATGAACAGTGGCATCTGCTCACACGGCAGAAGGAGCAGCAGGGAAAGCTAGTGCTCTGCTTCTTCAGCACACAAGAAGCTTTGCAACGGGGTCACCATCATTGCAGTCTCTCCTCGGTTTCATACCTAAAAGTCCATTTGAATCCAAATTCTCAGGTGGTGTCTCTCAGCTGCCCAGCAGCACAGTTAGTACAGCACGAACGTTTGGCCTCTGCTCCCACAGCAGAAGAGCCAGGATTGAAAGCTGGTGCTGGACCTGTTCAGCACACAATCCCCTTTACATTGGTGCCTCCATCGTTGCTTTCACTGCTAACACTCGTACAGGAAAAGCATTTGAATAGAATCAGTCCAGAGCCTTCTCTCTGCAGCTTAGCAACACAGTCAGCACAGAATGAACAGTGGCATCTGCTCACACGGCAGAAGGAGCAGCAGGGAAAGCTAGTGCTCTGCTTCTTCAGCACACAAGCAGCTTTGCAACGGGGTCACCATCATTGCAGTCTCTCCTCGGCTTCATACCTAAAAGTCCATTTGAATCCGAATTCTCAGGTGGTGTCTCTCAGCTGCCCAGCAGCACAGTGAGTACAGCACGAACGTTTGGCCTCTGCTCCAACAGCAGAAGAGCCAGGATTGAAAGCTGGTGCTGGACCTGTTCAGCACACAATCCCCTTTACATTGGTGCCTCCATCGTTGCTTTCACTGCTAACACTCATACAGGAAAAGCATTTGAATAGAATCCGTCCAGAGCCTGCTCCCTGCTGGCAGCAACACAGCACAGAATGAACAGTGGCATCTGCTCACACGGCAGAAGGAGCAGCAGGGAAAGCTAGTGCTCTGCTTCTTCAGCACACAAGCAGCTTTGCAACGGGGTCACCATCATTGCAGTCTCTCCTCGGTTTCATACCTAAAAGTCCATTTGAATCCAAATTCTCAGGTGGTGTCTCTCAGCTGCCCAGCAGCACAGTTAGTACAGCACGAACGTTTGGCCTCTGCTCCCACAGCAGAAGAGCCAGGATTGAAAGCTGGTGCTGGACCTGTTCAGCACACAATCCCTTTTACATTGGTGCCTCCATCGTTGCTTTCACTGCTCACATTCATACAGGAAAAGCATTTGAATGGAATCAGTCCAGAGGCTGCTCTCTGCTGCGCAGCAACACAGTCAGCACAGAATGAACAGTGGCCTCTGCTCACACGGCAGAAGGAGCAGCAGGGAAAGCTAGTGCTCTGCTTCTTCAGCACACAAGCAGCTTTGCAACGGGGTCACCATCATTGCAGTCTCTCCTCGGTTTCCTACCTAAAAGTCCATTTGAATCCAAATTCTCAGGTGGTGTCTCTCAGCTGCCCAGCAGCACAGTTATTACAGCACGAACGTTTGGCCTCTGCTCCCACAGCAGAAGAGCCAGGATTGAAAGCTGGTGCTGGACCTGTTCAGCACACAATCCCTTTTACATTGGTGCATTCATCGTTGCTTTCACTGCTAACACTCGTACAGGAAAAGCATTTGAATAGAATCAGTCCAGAGCCTGCTCCCTGCTGGCAGCAACGCAGCACAGAATGAACAGGGGCATCTGCTCACACGGCAGAAGGACCAGCAGGGAAAGCTAGTGCTGTGTCTCTTCAGCACACAAGCAGCTTTGCAACGGGGTCACCATCATTGCAGTCTCTCCTCGGTTTCATACCTAAAAGTCCATTTGAATCCAAATTCTCAGGTGGTGTCTCTCAGCTGCCCAGCAGCACAGTTAGTACAGCACGAACGTTTGGCCTCTGCTCCCACAGCAGAAGAGCCAGGATTGAAAGCTGGTGCTGGACCTGTTCAGCACACAATCACCTTTACATTGGTGCCTCCATCGTTGCTTTCACTGCTCACATTCATACAGGAAAAGCATTTGAATGGAGTCAGTCCAGAGGCTGCTCTCTGCTGCGCAGCAACACAGTCAGCACAGAATGAACAGTGGCATCTGCTCACACGGCAGAAGGAGCAGCAGGGAAAGCTAGTGCTCTGCTTCTTCAGCACACAAGCAGCTTTGCAACGGGGTCACCATCATTGCAGTCTCTCCTCGGTTTCCTACCTAAAAGTCCATTTGAATCCAAATTCTCAGGTGGTGTCTCTCAGCTGCCCAGCAGCACAGTGAGTACAGCACGAACGTTTGGCCTCTGCTCCCACAGCAGAAGAACCAGGATTGAAAGCTGGTGCTGGACCTGTTCAGCACACAATCCCTTTTACATTGGTGCATTCATCGTTGCTTTCACTGCTCACTTTCATACAGGAAAAGCATTTGAATGGAATCAGTCCAGAGGCTGCTCTCTGCTGCGCAGCAACACAGTCAGCACAGAATGAACAGTGGCATCTGCTCACACGGCAGAAGGAGCAGCAGGGAAAGCTAGTGCTCTGCTTCTTCAGCACACAAGCAGCTTTGCAACGGGGTCACCATCATTGCAGTCTCTCCTCGGTTTCATACCTAAAAGTCCATTTGAATCCAAATTCTCAAGCGGTCTCAGCTGCCCAGCAGCACAGTGAGTACAGCACGAACGTTTGGCCTCTGCTCCCACAGCAGAAGAGCAAGGATCGAAAGCTGGTGCTGGACCTGTTCAGCACACAATCCCCTTTACATTGGTGCATCCATCGTTGCTTTCACTGCTAACACTCGTACAGGAAAAGCATTTGAATAGAATCAGTCCAGAGCCTGCTCCCTGCTGGCAGCAACACAGTCAGCACAGAATGAACAGTGGCATCTGCTCACACGGCAGAAGGACCAGCAGGGAAAGCTAGTGCTGTGTCTCTTCAGCACACAAGAAGCTTTGCAACGGGGTCACCATCATTGCAGTCTCTCCTCGGTTTCATACCTAAAAGTCCATTTGAATCCAAATTCTCAGGTGGTGTCTCTCAGCTGCCCAGCAGCACAGTGAGTACAGCACGAACGTTTGGCCTCTGCTCCCACAGCAGAAGAGCCAGGATTGAAAGCTGGTGCTGGACCTGTTCAGCACACAATCCCCTTTACATTGGTGCCTCCATCGTTGCTTTCACTGCTAACACTCGTACAGGAAAAGCATTTGAATAGAATCAGTCCAGAGCCTTCTCTCTGCAGCTTAGCAACACAGTCAGCACAGAATGAACAGTGGCATCTGCTCACACGGCAGAAGGAGCAGCAGGGAAAGCTAGTGCTCTGCTTCTTCAGCACACAAGCAGCTTTGCAACGGGGTCACCATCATTGCAGTCTCTCCTCGGCTTCATACCTAAAAGTCCATTTGAATCCGAATTCTCAGGTGGTGTCTCTCAGCTGCCCAGCAGCACAGTGAGTACAGCACGAACGTTTGGCCTCTGCTCCAACAGCAGAAGAGCCAGGATTGAAAGCTGGTGCTGGACCTGTTCAGCACACAATCCCCTTTACATTGGTGCATCCATCGTTGCTTTCACTGCTAACACTCATACAGGAAAAGCATTTGAATAGAATCCGTCCAGAGCCTGCTCCCTGCTGGCAGCAACACAGCACAGAATGAACAGTGGCATCTGCTCACACGGCAGAAGGAGCAGCAGGGAAAGCTAGTGCTCTGCTTCTTCAGCACACAAGCAGCTTTGCAACGGGGTCACCATCATTGCAGTCTCTCCTCGGTTTCATACCTAAAAGTCCATTTGAATCCAAATTCTCAGGTGGTGTCTCTCAGCTGCCCTGCAGCACAGTTAGTACAGCACGAACGTTTGGCCTCTGCTCCGACAGCAGAAGAGCCAGGATTGAAAGCTGGTGCTGGACCTGTTCAGCACACAACCTCTTTTACATTGGTGCATTCATCGTTGCTTTCACTGCTCACTTTCATACAGGAAAAGCATTTGAATGGAATCAGTCCAGAGGCTGCTCTCTGCTGCGCAGCAACACAGTCAGCACAGAATGAACAGTGGCATCTGCTCACACGGCAGAAGGAGCAGCAGGGAAAGCTAGTGCTCTGCTTCTTCAGCACACAAGCAGCTTTGCAACGGGGTCACCATGATTGCAGTCTCTCCTCGGCTTCATACCTAAAAGTCCATTTGAATCCAAATTCTCAGGTGGTGTCGCTCAGCTGCCCAGCAGCACAGTGAGTACAGCACGAACGTTTGGCCTCTGCTCCCACAGCAGAAGAGCCAGGATTGAAAGCTGGTGCTGGACCTGTTCAGCACACAATCCCCTTTACATTGGTGTATCCATCGTTGCTTTCACTGCTAACACTCGTACAGGAAAAGCATTTGAATAGAATCAGTCCAGAGCCTGCTCTCTGCTGCGCAGCAACACAGTCAGCACAGAATGAACAGTGGCATCTGCTCACACGGCAGAAGGAGCAGCAGGGAAAGCTAGTGCTCTGCTTCTTCAGCACACAAGCAGCTTTGCAACGGGGTCACCATCATTGCAGTCTCTCCTCGGTTTCATACCTAAAAGTCCATTTGAATCCAAATTCTCAGGTGGTGTCTCTCAGCTGCCCAGCAGCACAGTTAGTACAGCACGAACGTTTGGCCTCTGCTCCCACAGCAGAAGAGCCAGGATTGAAAGCTGGTGATGGACCTGTTCAGCACACAATCCCTTTTACATTGGTGCATTCATCGTTGCTTTCACTGCTCACTTTCATACAGGAAAAGCATTTGAATAGAATCAGTCCAGAGGCTGCTCTCTGCTGCGCAGGAACACAGTCAGCACAGAATGAACAGTGGCATCTGCTCACACGGCAGAAGGAGCAGCAGGGAAAGCTAGTGCTCTGCTTCTTCAGCACACAAGCAGCTTTGCAACGGTGTCACCATCATTGCAGTCTCTCCTCGGTTTCATACCTAAAAGTCCATTTGAATCCAAATTCTCAGGTGCTGTCTCTCAGCTGCCCAGCCGCACAGTGAGTACAGCACGAACGTATGGCCTCTGCTCCCACAGCAGAAGAGCCAGGATTGAAAGCTGGTGCTGGACCTGTTCAGCACACAATCCCTTTTACATTGGTGCATCCATCGTTGCTTTCACTGCTAACACTCGTACAGGAAAAGCATTTGAATAGAATCAGTCCAGAGCCTGCTCCCTGCTGGCAGCAACACAGTCAGCACAGAATGAACAGGGGCATCTGCTCACACGGCAGAAGGAGCAGCAGGGAAAGCTAGTGCTCTGCTTCTTCAGCACACAAGCAGCTTTGCAACGGGGTCACCATCATTGCAGTCTCTCCTCGGTTTCATACCTAAAAGTCCATTTGAATCCAAATTCTCAGGTGGTGTCTCTCAGCTGCCCAGCAGCACAGTTAGTACAGCACGAACGTTTGGCCTCTGCTCCCACAGCAGAAGAGCCAGGAGTGAAAGCTGGTGATGGACCTGTTCAGCACACAATCCCTTTTACATTGGTGCATTCATCGTTGCTTTCACTGCTCACTTTCATACAGGAAAAGCATTTGAAAGGAATCAGTCCAGAGCCTGCTCTCTGCTGCGCAGGAACACAGTCAGCACAGAATGAACAGTGGCATCTGCTCACACGGCAGAAGGACCAGCAGGGAAAGCTAGTGCTCTGCTTCTTCAGCACACAAGCAGCTTTGCAACGGGGTCACCATCATTGCAGTCTCTCCTCGGTTTCATACCTAAAAGTCCATTTGAATCCAAATTCTCAGGTGGTGTCTCTCAGCTGCCCAGCAGCACAGTTAGTACAGCACGAACGTTTGGCCTCTGCTCCCACAGCAGAAGAGCCAGGATTGAAAGCTGGTGCTGGACCTGTTCAGCACACAATCCCCTTTACATTGGTGCCTCCATCGTTGCTTTCACTGCTCACATTCATACAGGAAAAGCATTTGAATGGAATCAGTCCAGAGGCTGCTCTCTGCTGCGCAGCAACACAGTCAGCACAGAATGAACAGTGGCATCTGCTCACACGGCAGAAGGAGCAGCAGGGAAAGCTAGTGCTCTGCTTCTTCAGCACACAAGCAGCTTTGCAACGGGGTCACCATCATTGCAGTCTCTCCTCGGCTTCATACCTAAAAGTCCATTTGAATCCGAATTCTCAGGTGGTGTCTCTCAGCTGCCCAGCAGCACAGTGAGTACAGCACGAACGTTTGGCCTCTGCTCCAACAGCAGAAGAGCCAGGATTGAAAGCTGGTGCTGGACCTGTTCAGCACACAATCCCCTTTACATTGGTGCCTCCATCGTTGCTTTCACTGCTAACACTCATACAGGAAAAGCATTTGAATAGAATCCGTCCAGAGCCTGCTCCCTGCTGGCAGCAACACAGCACAGAATGAACAGTGGCATCTGCTCACACGGCAGAAGGAGCAGCAGGGAAAGCTAGTGCTCTGCTTCTTCAGCACACAAGCAGCTTTGCAACGGGGTCACCATCATTGCAGTCTCTCCTCGGTTTCATACCTAAAAGTCCATTTGAATCCAAATTCTCAAGCGGTCTCAGCTGTCCAGCAGAACAGTGAGTACTGCACGAACGTTTGGCATCTGCTCCCACAGCAGAAGAGCCAGGATTGAAAGCTGGTGCTGGACCTGTTCAGCACACAATCACCTTTACATTGGTGCATCCATCGTTGCTTTCACTGCTCACATTCATACAGGAAAAGCATTTGAATGGAATCAGTCCAGAGGCTGCTCTCTGCTGCGCAGCAACACAGTCAGCACAGAATGAACAGTGGCATCTGCTCACACGGCAGAAGGAGCAGCAGGGAAAGCTAGTGCTCTGCTTCTTCAGCACACAAGCAGCTTTGCAACGGGGTCACCATCATTGCAGTCTCTCCTCGGTTTCATACCTAAAAGTCCATTTGAATCCAAATTCTCAGGTGGTGTCTCTCAGCTGCCCAGCAGCACAGTGAGTACAGCACGAACGTTTGGCCTCTGCTCCCACAGCAGAAGAGCCAGGATTGAAAGCTGGTGCTGGACCTGTTCAGCACACAATCCCTTTTACATTGGTGCATTCATCGTTGCTTTCACTGCTCACTTTCATACAGGAAAAGCATTTGAATGGAATCAGTCCAGATGCTGCTCTCTGCTGCGCAGCAACACAGTCAGCACAGAATGAACAGTAGCATCTGCTCACACGGCAGAAGGACCAGCAGGGAAAGCTAGTGCTGTGCCTCTTCAGCACACAAGCAGCTTTGCAACGGGGTCACCATCATTGCAGTCTCTCCTCGGTTTACATACCTAAAAGTCCATTTGAATCCAAATTCTCAGGTGGTGTCTCTCAGCTGCCCAGCAGCACAGTGAGTACAGCACGAACGTTTGGCCTCTGCTCCCACAGCAGAAGAGCCAGGATTGAAAGCTGGTGCTGGACCTGTTCAGCACACAATCCCCTTTACATTGGTGCCTCCATCGTTGCTTTCACTGCTCACTTTCATACAGGAAAAGCATTTGAATGGAATCAGTCCAGAGCCTGCTCTCTGCTGCGCAGGAACACAGTCAGCACAGAATGAACAGTGGCATCTGCTCACACGGCAGAAGGAGCAGCAGGGAAAGCTAGTGCTCTGCTTCTTCAGCACACAAGCAGCTTTGCAACGGGGTCACCATCATTGCAGTCTCTCCTCGGTTTCCTACCTAAAAGTCCATTTGAATCCAAATTCTCAGGTGGTGTCTCTCAGCTGCCCAGCAGCACAGTGAGTACTGCACGAACTTTTGGCATCTGTTCTGACAGCAGAAGAGCAAGGATTGAAAGCTGGTGCTGGACCTGTTCAGCACACAATCCCCTTTACATTGGTGCATCCATCGTTGCTTTCACTGCTAACACTCGTACAGGAAAAGCATTTGAATAGAATCCGTCCAGAGCCTTCTCACTGCTGCGCAGCAACACAGTCAGCACAGAATGAACAGTGGCATCTGCTCACACGGCAGAAGGAGCAGCAGGGAAAGCTAGTGCTCTGCTTCTTCAGCACACAAGCAGCTTTGCAACGGGGTCACCATCATTGCAGTCTCTCCTCGGTTTCATACCTAAAAGTCCATTTGAATCCAAATTCTCAGGTGGTGTCTCTCAGCTGCCCAGCAGCACAGTGAGTACAGCACGAACGTTTGGCCTCTGCTCCCACAGCAGAAGAGCCAGGATTGAAAGCTGGTGATGGACCTGTTCAGCACACAATCCCTTTTACATTGGTGCATTCATCGTTGCTTTCACTGCTCACTTTCATACAGGAAAAGCATTTGAAAGGAATCAGTCCAGAGGCTGCTCTCTGCTGCGCAGCAACACAGTCAGCACAGAATGAACAGTGGCATCTGCTCACACGGCAGAAGGAGCAGCAGGGAAAGCTAGTGCTCTGCTTCTTCAGCACACAAGCAGCTTTGCAACGGGGTCACCATGATTGCAGTCTCTCCTCGGCTTCATACCTAAAAGTCCATTTGAATCCAAATTCTCAGGTGGTGTCTCTCAGCTGCCCAGCAGCACAGTTAGTACAGCACGAACGTTTGGCCTCTGCTCCCACAGCAGAAGAGTCAGGATTGAAAGCTGGTGATGGACCTGTTCAGCACACAATCCCTTTTACATTGGTGCATTCATCGTTGCTTTCACTGCTCACTTTCATACAGGAAAAGCATTTGAATAGAATCAGTCCAGAGGCTGCTCTCTGCTGCGCAGGAACACAGTCAGCACAGAATGAACAGTGGCATCTGCTCACACGGCAGAAGGAGCAGCAGGGAAAGCTAGTGCTCTGCTTCTTCAGCACACAAGCAGCTTTGCAACGGTGTCACCATCATTGCAGTCTCTCCTCGGTTTCATACCTAAAAGTCCATTTGAATCCAAATTCTCAGGTGCTGTCTCTCAGCTGCCCAGCCGCACAGTGAGTACAGCACGAACGTATGGCCTCTGCTCCCACAGCAGAAGAGCCAGGATTGAAAGCTGGTGCTGGACCTGTTCAGCACACAATCCCTTTTACATTGGTGCATCCATCGTTGCTTTCACTGCTAACACTCGTACAGGAAAAGCATTTGAATAGAATCAGTCCAGAGCCTGCTCCCTGCTGGCAGCAACACAGCACAGAATGAACAGTGGCATCTGCTCACACGGCAGAAGGACCAGCAGGGAAAGCAAGTGCTGTGTCTCTTCAGCACACAAGCAGCTTTGCAACGGGGTCACCATCATTGCAGTCTCTCCTCGGTTTCATACCTAAAAGTCCATTTGAATCCAAATTCTCAGGTGGTGTCTCTCAGCTGCCCAGCAGCACAGTTAGTACAGCACGAACGTTTGGCCTCTGCTCCCACAGCAGAAGAGCCAGGATTGAAAGCTGGTGCTGGACCTGTTCAGCACACAATCCCTTTTACATTGGTGCATCCATCGTTGCTTTCACTGCTAACACTCGTACAGGAAAAGCATTTGAATAGAATCAGTCCAGAGCCTGCTCCCTGCTGGCAGCAACACAGCACAGAATGAACAGGGGCATCTGCTCACACGGCAGAAGGAGCAGCAGGGAAAGCTAGTGCTCTGCTTCTTCAGCACAGAAGCAGCTTTGCAACGGGGTCACCATCATTGCAGTCTCTCCTCGGTTTCCTACCTAAAAGTCCATTTGAATCCAAATTCTCAGGTGGTGTCTCTCAGCTGCCCAGCAGCACAGTTAGTACAGCACGAACGTTTGGCCTCTGCTCCCACAGCAGAAGAGCCAGGATTGAAAGCTGGTGCTGGACCTGTTCAGCACACAATCACCTTTACATTGGTGCCTCCATCGTTGCTTTCACTGCTCACATTCATACAGGAAAAGCATTTGAATGGAATCATTCCAGAGGCTGCTCTCTGCTGCGCAGCAACACAGTCAGCACAGAATGAACAGTGGCATCTGCTCACACGGCAGAAGGAGCAGCAGGGAAAGCTAGTGCTCTGCTTCTTCAGCACACAAGCAGCTTTACAGCGGTGTCACCATCATTGCAGTCTCTCCTCGGTTTCATACCTAAAAGTCCATTTGAATCGAAATTCTCAAGCGGTCTCAGCTGCCCAGCAGCACAGTGAGTACAGCACGAACGTTTGGCCTCTGCTCCCACAGCAG
This sequence comes from Pezoporus flaviventris, assembly GCF_033815535.1. Lineage (NCBI taxonomy): Eukaryota > Metazoa > Chordata > Aves > Psittaciformes > Psittacidae > Pezoporus > Pezoporus flaviventris. The sequence continues at coordinate 128,628 of NW_026893073.1, forward strand.
AAGAGCAAGGATTGAAAGCTGGTGCTGGACCTGTTCAGCACACAATCCCCTTTACATTGGTGCATCCATCGTTGCTTTCACTGCTAACACTCGTACAGGAAAAGCATTTGAATAGAATCAGTCCAGAGCCTGCTCCCTGCTGGCAGCAACACAGCACAGAATGAACAGGGGCATCTGCTCACACGGCAGAAGGACCAGCAGGGAAAGCTAGTGCTGTGTCTCTTCAGCACACAAGAAGCTTTGCAACGGGGTCACCATCATTGCAGTCTCTCCTCGGTTTCATACCTAAAAGTCCATTTGAATCCAAATTCTCAGGTGGTGTCTCTCAGCTGCCCAGCAGCACAGTTAGTACAGCACGAACGTTTGGACTCTGCTCCCACAGCAGAAGAGCCAGGATTGAAAGCTGGTGCTGGACCTGTTCAGCACACAATCCCTTTTACATTGGTGCCTCCATCGTTGCTTTCACTGCTCACATTCATACAGGAAAAGCATTTGAATGGAATCAGTCCAGAGGCTGCTCTCTGCTGCGCAGCAACACAGTCAGCACAGAATGAACAGTGGCCTCTGCTCACACGGCAGAAGGAGCAGCAGGGAAAGCTAGTGCTCTGCTTCTTCAGCACACAAGCAGCTTTGCAACGGGGTCACCATCATTGCAGTCTCTCCTCGGTTTCCTACCTAAAAGTCCATTTGAATCCAAATTCTCAGGTGGTGTCTCTCAGCTGCCCAGCAGCACAGTTATTACAGCACGAACGTTTGGCCTCTGCTCCCACAGCAGAAGAGCCAGGATTGAAAGCTGGTGCTGGACCTGTTCAGCACACAATCCCTTTTACATTGGTGCATTCATCGTTGCTTTCACTGCTAACACTCGTACAGGAAAAGCATTTGAATGGAATCAGTCCAGAGCCTGCTCTCTGCTGCGCAGGAACACAGTCAGCACAGAATGAACAGTGGCATCTGCTCACACGGCAGAAGGAGCAGCAGGGAAAGCTAGTGCTCTGCTTCTTCAGCACACAAGCAGCTTTGCAACGGGGTCACCATCATTGCAGTCTCTCCTCGGTTTCCTACCTAAAAGTCCATTTGAATCCAAATTCTCAGGTGGTGTCTCTCAGCTGCCCAGCAGCACAGTGAGTACTGCACGAACTTTTGGCATCTGTTCTGACAGCAGAAGAGCAAGGATTGAAAGCTGGTGCTGGACCTGTTCAGCACACAATCCCCTTTACATTGGTGCATCCATCGTTGCTTTCACTGCTAACACTCGTACAGGAAAAGCATTTGAATAGAATCCGTCCAGAGCCTTCTCACTGCTGCGCAGCAACACAGTCAGCACAGAATGAACAGTGGCATCTGCTCACACGGCAGAAGGAGCAGCAGGGAAAGCTAGTGCTCTGCTTCTTCAGCACACAAGCAGCTTTGCAACGGGGTCACCATCATTGCAGTCTCTCCTCGGTTTCATACCTAAAAGTCCATTTGAATCCAAATTCTCAGGTGGTGTCTCTCAGCTGCCCAGCAGCACAGTGAGTACAGCACGAACGTTTGGCCTCTGCTCCCACAGCAGAAGAGCCAGGATTGAAAGCTGGTGATGGACCTGTTCAGCACACAATCCCTTTTACATTGGTGCATTCATCGTTGCTTTCACTGCTCACTTTCATACAGGAAAAGCATTTGAAAGGAATCAGTCCAGAGGCTGCTCTCTGCTGCGCAGCAACACAGTCAGCACAGAATGAACAGTGGCATCTGCTCACACGGCAGAAGGAGCAGCAGGGAAAGCTAGTGCTCTGCTTCTTCAGCACACAAGCAGCTTTGCAACGGGGTCACCATGATTGCAGTCTCTCCTCGGCTTCATACCTAAAAGTCCATTTGAATCCAAATTCTCAGGTGGTGTCTCTCAGCTGCCCAGCAGCACAGTTAGTACAGCACGAACGTTTGGCCTCTGCTCCCACAGCAGAAGAGTCAGGATTGAAAGCTGGTGATGGACCTGTTCAGCACACAATCCCTTTTACATTGGTGCATTCATCGTTGCTTTCACTGCTCACTTTCATACAGGAAAAGCATTTGAATAGAATCAGTCCAGAGGCTGCTCTCTGCTGCGCAGGAACACAGTCAGCACAGAATGAACAGTGGCATCTGCTCACACGGCAGAAGGAGCAGCAGGGAAAGCTAGTGCTCTGCTTCTTCAGCACACAAGCAGCTTTGCAACGGTGTCACCATCATTGCAGTCTCTCCTCGGTTTCATACCTAAAAGTCCATTTGAATCCAAATTCTCAGGTGCTGTCTCTCAGCTGCCCAGCCGCACAGTGAGTACAGCACGAACGTATGGCCTCTGCTCCCACAGCAGAAGAGCCAGGATTGAAAGCTGGTGCTGGACCTGTTCAGCACACAATCCCTTTTACATTGGTGCATCCATCGTTGCTTTCACTGCTAACACTCGTACAGGAAAAGCATTTGAATAGAATCAGTCCAGAGCCTGCTCCCTGCTGGCAGCAACACAGCACAGAATGAACAGTGGCATCTGCTCACACGGCAGAAGGACCAGCAGGGAAAGCAAGTGCTGTGTCTCTTCAGCACACAAGCAGCTTTGCAACGGGGTCACCATCATTGCAGTCTCTCCTCGGTTTCATACCTAAAAGTCCATTTGAATCCAAATTCTCAGGTGGTGTCTCTCAGCTGCCCAGCAGCACAGTTAGTACAGCACGAACGTTTGGCCTCTGCTCCCACAGCAGAAGAGCCAGGATTGAAAGCTGGTGCTGGACCTGTTCAGCACACAATCCCTTTTACATTGGTGCATCCATCGTTGCTTTCACTGCTAACACTCGTACAGGAAAAGCATTTGAATAGAATCAGTCCAGAGCCTGCTCCCTGCTGGCAGCAACACAGCACAGAATGAACAGGGGCATCTGCTCACACGGCAGAAGGAGCAGCAGGGAAAGCTAGTGCTCTGCTTCTTCAGCACAGAAGCAGCTTTGCAACGGGGTCACCATCATTGCAGTCTCTCCTCGGTTTCCTACCTAAAAGTCCATTTGAATCCAAATTCTCAGGTGGTGTCTCTCAGCTGCCCAGCAGCACAGTGAGTACTGCACGAACTTTTGGCATCTGTTCTGACAGCAGAAGAGCAAGGATTGAAAGCTGGTGCTGGACCTGTTCAGCACACAATCCCCTTTACATTGGTGCATCCATCGTTGCTTTCACTGCTAACACTCGTACAGGAAAAGCATTTGAATAGAATCCGTCCAGAGCCTTCTCACTGCTGCGCAGCAACACAGTCAGCACAGAATGAACAGTGGCATCTGCTCACACGGCAGAAGGAGCAGCAGGGAAAGCTAGTGCTCTGCTTCTTCAGCACACAAGCAGCTTTGCAACGGGGTCACCATCATTGCAGTCTCTCCTCGGTTTCATACCTAAAAGTCCATTTGAATCCAAATTCTCAGGTGGTGTCTCTCAGCTGCCCAGCAGCACAGTGAGTACAGCACGAACGTTTGGCCTCTGCTCCCACAGCAGAAGAGCCAGGATTGAAAGCTGGTGATGGACCTGTTCAGCACACAATCCCTTTTACATTGGTGCATTCATCGTTGCTTTCACTGCTCACTTTCATACAGGAAAAGCATTTGAAAGGAATCAGTCCAGAGGCTGCTCTCTGCTGCGCAGCAACACAGCACAGAATGAACAGTGGCATCTGCTCACACGGCAGAAGGAGCAGCAGGGAAAGCTAGTGCTCTGCTTCTTCAGCACACAAGCAGCTTTGCAACGGGGTCACCATGATTGCAGTCTCTCCTCGGCTTCATACCTAAAAGTCCATTTGAATCCAAATTCTCAGGTGGTGTCTCTCAGCTGCCCAGCAGCACAGTTAGTACAGCACGAACGTTTGGCCTCTGCTCCCACAGCAGAAGAGTCAGGATTGAAAGCTGGTGATGGACCTGTTCAGCACACAATCCCTTTTACATTGGTGCATTCATCGTTGCTTTCACTGCTCACTTTCATACAGGAAAAGCATTTGAATAGAATCAGTCCAGAGGCTGCTCTCTGCTGCGCAGGAACACAGTCAGCACAGAATGAACAGTGGCATCTGCTCACACGGCAGAAGGAGCAGCAGGGAAAGCTAGTGCTCTGCTTCTTCAGCACACAAGCAGCTTTGCAACGGTGTCACCATCATTGCAGTCTCTCCTCGGTTTCATACCTAAAAGTCCATTTGAATCCAAATTCTCAGGTGCTGTCTCTCAGCTGCCCAGCCGCACAGTGAGTACAGCACGAACGTATGGCCTCTGCTCCCACAGCAGAAGAGCCAGGATTGAAAGCTGGTGCTGGACCTGTTCAGCACACAATCCCTTTTACATTGGTGCATCCATCGTTGCTTTCACTGCTAACACTCGTACAGGAAAAGCATTTGAATAGAATCAGTCCAGAGCCTGCTCCCTGCTGGCAGCAACACAGCACAGAATGAACAGTGGCATCTGCTCACACGGCAGAAGGACCAGCAGGGAAAGCAAGTGCTGTGTCTCTTCAGCACACAAGCAGCTTTGCAACGGGGTCACCATCATTGCAGTCTCTCCTCGGTTTCATACCTAAAAGTCCATTTGAATCCAAATTCTCAGGTGGTGTCTCTCAGCTGCCCAGCAGCACAGTTAGTACAGCACGAACGTTTGGCCTCTGCTCCCACAGCAGAAGAGCCAGGATTGAAAGCTGGTGCTGGACCTGTTCAGCACACAATCCCTTTTACATTGGTGCATCCATCGTTGCTTTCACTGCTAACACTCGTACAGGGAAAAGCATTTGAATAGAATCAGTCCAGAGCCTGCTCCCTGCTGGCAGCAACACAGCACAGAATGAACAGGGGCATCTGCTCACACGGCAGAAGGAGCAGCAGGGAAAGCTAGTGCTCTGCTTCTTCAGCACAGAAGCAGCTTTGCAACGGGGTCACCATCATTGCAGTCTCTCCTCGGTTTCCTACCTAAAAGTCCATTTGAATCCAAATTCTCAGGTGGTGTCTCTCAGCTGCCCAGCAGCACAGTTAGTACAGCACGAACGTTTGGCCTCTGCTCCCACAGCAGAAGAGCCAGGATTGAAAGCTGGTGCTGGACCTGTTCAGCACACAATCACCTTTACATTGGTGCCTCCATCGTTGCTTTCACTGCTCACATTCATACAGGAAAAGCATTTGAATGGAATCATTCCAGAGGCTGCTCTCTGCTGCGCAGCAACACAGTCAGCACAGAATGAACAGTGGCATCTGCTCACACGGCAGAAGGAGCAGCAGGGAAAGCTAGTGCTCTGCTTCTTCAGCACACAAGCAGCTTTGAAACGGGGTCACCATCATTGCAGTCTCTCCTCGGTTTCCTACCTAAAAGTCCATTTGAATCCAAATTCTCAGGTGGTGTCTCTCAGCTGCCCAGCCGCACAGTTAGTACAGCACGAACGTTTGGCCTCTGCTCCCACAGCAGAAGAGCCAGGATTGAAAGCTGGTGCTGGACCTGTTCAGCACACAATCACCTTTACATTGGTGCCTCCATCGTTGCTTTCACTGCTCACATTCATACAGGAAAAGCATTTGAATGGAGTCAGTCCAGAGGCTGCTCTCTGCTGCGCAGCAACACAGTCAGCACAGAATGAACAGTGGCATCTGCTCACACGGCAGAAGGAGCAGCAGGGAAAGCTAGTGCTCTGCTTCTTCAGCACACAAGCATCTTTGCAACGGGGTCACCATCATTGCAGTCTCTCCTCGGTTTCCTACCTAAAAGTCCATTTGAATCCAAATTCTCAGGTGGTGTCTCTCAGCTGCCCAGCAGCACAGTGAGTACAGCACGAACGTTTGGCCTCTGCTCCCACAGCAGAAGAGCCAGGATTGAAAGCTGGTGCTGGACCTGTTCAGCACACAATCCCTTTTACATTGGTGCATTCATCGTTGCTTTCACTGCTCACTTTCATACAGGAAAAGCATTTGAATGGAATCAGTCCAGAGGCTGCTCTCTGCTGCGCAGCAACACAGTCAGCACAGAATGAACAGTGGCATCTGCTCACACGGCAGAAGGAGCAGCAGGGAAAGCTAGTGCTCTGCTTCTTCAGCACACAAGCAGCTTTGCAACGGGGTCACCATCATTGCAGTCTCTCCTCGGGTTCATACCTAAAAGTCCATTTGAATCCAAATTCTCAAGCGGTCTCAGCTGCCCAGCAGCACAGTGAGTACAGCACGAACGTTTGGCCTCTGCTCCCACAGCAGAAGAGCAAGGATCGAAAGCTGGTGCTGGACCTGTTCAGCACACAATCCCCTTTACATTGGTGCATCCATCGTTGCTTTCACTGCTAACACTCGTACAGGAAAAGCATTTGAATAGAATCAGTCCAGAGCCTGCTCCCTGCTGGCAGCAACACAGCACAGAATGAACAGGGGCATCTGCTCACACGGCAGAAGGACCAGCAGGGAAAGCTAGTGCTGTGTCTCTTCAGCACACAAGAAGCTTTGCAACGGGGTCACCATCATTGCAGTCTCTCCTCGGTGTCATACCTAAAAGTCCATTTGAATCCAAATTCTCAGGTGGTGTCTCTCAGCTGCCCAGCAGCACAGTTAGTACAGCACGAACGTTTGGCCTCTGCTCCCACAGCAGAAGAGCCAGGATTGAAAGCTGGTGCTGGACCTGTTCAGCACACAATCCCTTTTACATTGGTGCCTCCATCGTTGCTTTCACTGCTCACATTCATACAGGAAAAGCATTTGAATGGAATCAGTCCAGAGGCTGCTCTCTGCTGCGCAGCAACACAGTCAGCACAGAATGAACAGTGGCCTCTGCTCACACGGCAGAAGGAGCAGCAGGGAAAGCTAGTGCTCTGCTTCTTCAGCACACAAGCAGCTTTGCAACGGGGTCACCATCATTGCAGTCTCTCCTCGGTTTCCTACCTAAAAGTCCATTTGAATCCAAATTCTCAGGTGGTGTCTCTCAGCTGCCCAGCAGCACAGTTATTACAGCACGAACGTTTGGCCTCTGCTCCCACAGCAGAAGAGCCAGGATTGAAAGCTGGTGCTGGACCTGTTCAGCACACAATCCCTTTTACATTGGTGCATTCATCGTTGCTTTCACTGCTAACACTCGTACAGGAAAAGCATTTGAATAGAATCAGTCCAGAGCCTGCTCCCTGCTGGCAGCAACGCAGCACAGAATGAACAGGGGCATCTGCTCACACGGCAGAAGGACCAGCAGGGAAAGCTAGTGCTGTGTCTCTTCAGCACACAAGCAGCTTTGCAACGGGGTCACCATCATTGCAGTCTCTCCTCGGTTTCATACCTAAAAGTCCATTTGAATCCAAATTCTCAGGTGGTGTCTCTCAGCTGCCCAGCAGCACAGTTAGTACAGCACGAACGTTTGGCCTCTGCTCCCACAGCAGAAGAGCCAGGATTGAAAGCTGGTGCTGGACCTGTTCAGCACACAATCACCTTTACATTGGTGCCTCCATCGTTGCTTTCACTGCTCACATTCATACAGGAAAAGCATTTGAATGGAGTCAGTCCAGAGGCTGCTCTCTGCTGCGCAGCAACACAGTCAGCACAGAATGAACAGTGGCATCTGCTCACACGGCAGAAGGAGCAGCAGGGAAAGCTAGTGCTCTGCTTCTTCAGCACACAAGCATCTTTGCAACGGGGTCACCATCATTGCAGTCTCTCCTCGGTTTCCTACCTAAAAGTCCATTTGAATCCAAATTCTCAGGTGGTGTCTCTCAGCTGCCCAGCAGCACAGTGAGTACAGCACGAACGTTTGGCCTCTGCTCCCACAGCAGAAGAGCCAGGATTGAAAGCTGGTGCTGGACCTGTTCAGCACACAATCCCTTTTACATTGGTGCATTCATCGTTGCTTTCACTGCTCACTTTCATACAGGAAAAGCATTTGAATGGAATCAGTCCAGAGGCTGCTCTCTGCTGCGCAGCAACACAGTCAGCACAGAATGAACAGTGGCATCTGCTCACACGGCAGAAGGAGCAGCAGGGAAAGCTAGTGCTCTGCTTCTTCAGCACACAAGCAGCTTTGCAACGGGGTCACCATCATTGCAGTCTCTCCTCGGGTTCATACCTAAAAGTCCATTTGAATCCAAATTCTCAAGCGGTCTCAGCTGCCCAGCAGCACAGTGAGTACAGCACGAACGTTTGGCCTCTGCTCCCACAGCAGAAGAGCAAGGATCGAAAGCTGGTGCTGGACCTGTTCAGCACACAATCCCCTTTACATTGGTGCATCCATCGTTGCTTTCACTGCTAACACTCGTACAGGAAAAGCATTTGAATAGAATCAGTCCAGAGCCTGCTCCCTGCTGGCAGCAACACAGCACAGAATGAACAGGGGCATCTGCTCACACGGCAGAAGGACCAGCAGGGAAAGCTAGTGCTGTGTCTCTTCAGCACACAAGAAGCTTTGCAACGGGGTCACCATCATTGCAGTCTCTCCTCGGTTTCATACCTAAAAGTCCATTTGAATCCAAATTCTCAGGTGGTGTCTCTCAGCTGCCCAGCAGCACAGTTAGTACAGCACGAACGTTTGGCCTCTGCTCCCACAGCAGAAGAGCCAGGATTGAAAGCTGGTGCTGGACCTGTTCAGCACACAATCCCCTTTACATTGGTGCCTCCATCGTTGCTTTCACTGCTAACACTCGTACAGGAAAAGCATTTGAATAGAATCAGTCCAGAGCCTTCTCTCTGCAGCTTAGCAACACAGTCAGCACAGAATGAACAGTGGCATCTGCTCACACGGCAGAAGGAGCAGCAGGGAAAGCTAGTGCTCTGCTTCTTCAGCACACAAGCAGCTTTGCAACGGGGTCACCATCATTGCAGTCTCTCCTCGGCTTCATACCTAAAAGTCCATTTGAATCCGAATTCTCAGGTGGTGTCTCTCAGCTGCCCAGCAGCACAGTGAGTACAGCACGAACGTTTGGCCTCTGCTCCAACAGCAGAAGAGCCAGGATTGAAAGCTGGTGCTGGACCTGTTCAGCACACAATCCCCTTTACATTGGTGCATCCATCGTTGCTTTCACTGCTAACACTCATACAGGAAAAGCATTTGAATAGAATCCGTCCAGAGCCTGCTCCCTGCTGGCAGCAACACAGCACAGAATGAACAGTGGCATCTGCTCACACGGCAGAAGGAGCAGCAGGGAAAGCTAGTGCTCTGCTTCTTCAGCACACAAGCAGCTTTGCAACGGGGTCACCATCATTGCAGTCTCTCCTCGGTTTCATACCTAAAAGTCCATTTGAATCCAAATTCTCAGGTGGTGTCTCTCAGCTGCCCTGCAGCACAGTTAGTACAGCACGAACGTTTGGCCTCTGCTCCGACAGCAGAAGAGCCAGGATTGAAAGCTGGTGCTGGACCTGTTCAGCACACAACCTCTTTTACATTGGTGCATTCATCGTTGCTTTCACTGCTCACTTTCATACAGGAAAAGCATTTGAATGGAATCAGTCCAGAGGCTGCTCTCTGCTGCGCAGCAACACAGTCAGCACAGAATGAACAGTGGCATCTGCTCACACGGCAGAAGGAGCAGCAGGGAAAGCTAGTGCTCTGCTTCTTCAGCACACAAGCAGCTTTGCAACGGGGTCACCATGATTGCAGTCTCTCCTCGGCTTCATACCTAAAAGTCCATTTGAATCCAAATTCTCAGGTGGTGTCGCTCAGCTGCCCAGCAGCACAGTGAGTACAGCACGAACGTTTGGCCTCTGCTCCCACAGCAGAAGAGCCAGGATTGAAAGCTGGTGCTGGACCTGTTCAGCACACAATCCCCTTTACATTGGTGTATCCATCGTTGCTTTCACTGCTAACACTCGTACAGGAAAAGCATTTGAATAGAATCAGTCCAGAGCCTGCTCTCTGCTGCGCAGCAACACAGTCAGCACAGAATGAACAGTGGCATCTGCTCACACGGCAGAAGGAGCAGCAGGGAAAGCTAGTGCTCTGCTTCTTCAGCACACAAGCAGCTTTGCAACGGGGTCACCATCATTGCAGTCTCTCCTCGGTTTCATACCTAAAAGTCCATTTGAATCCAAATTCTCAGGTGGTGTCTCTCAGCTGCCCAGCAGCACAGTTAGTACAGCACGAACGTTTGGCCTCTGCTCCCACAGCAGAAGAGCCAGGATTGAAAGCTGGTGCTGGACCTGTTCAGCACACAATCCCTTTTACATTGGTGCATTCATCGTTGCTTTCACTGCTCACTTTCATACAGGAAAAGCATTTGAATAGAATCAGTCCAGAGGCTGCTCTCTGCTGCGCAGGAACACAGTCAGCACAGAATGAACAGTGGCATCTGCTCACACGGCAGAAGGAGCAGCAGGGAAAGCTAGTTCTCTGCTTCTTCAGCACACAAGCAGCTTTGCAACGGTGTCACCATCATTGCAGTCTCTCCTCGGTTTCATACCTAAAAGTCCATTTGAATCCAAATTCTCAGGTGCTGTCTCTCAGCTGCCCAGCCGCACAGTGAGTACAGCACGAACGTATGGCCTCTGCTCCCACAGCAGAAGAGCCAGGATTGAAAGCTGGTGCTGGACCTGTTCAGCACACAATCCCTTTTACATTGGTGCATCCATCGTTGCTTTCACTGCTAACACTCGTACAGGAAAAGCATTTGAATAGAATCAGTCCAGAGCCTGCTCCCTGCTGGCAGCAACGCAGCACAGAATGAACAGGGGCATCTGCTCACACGGCAGAAGGACCAGCAGGGAAAGCTAGTGCTGTGTCTCTTCAGCACACAAGCAGCTTTGCAACGGGGTCACCATCATTGCAGTCTCTCCTCGGTTTCATACCTAAAAGTCCATTTGAATCCAAATTCTCAGGTGGTGTCTCTCAGCTGCCCAGCAGCACAGTTAGTACAGCACGAACGTTTGGCCTCTGCTCCCACAGCAGAAGAGCCAGGATTGAAAGCTGGTGCTGGACCTGTTCAGCACACAATCACCTTTACATTGGTGCCTCCATCGTTGCTTTCACTGCTCACATTCATACAGGAAAAGCATTTGAATGGAGTCAGTCCAGAAGCTGCTCTCTGCTGCGCAGCAACACAGTCAGCACAGAATGAACAGTGGCATCTGCTCACACGGCAGAAGGAGCAGCAGGGAAAGCTAGTGCTCTGCTTCTTCAGCACACAAGCAGCTTTGCAAAGGGGTCACCATCATTGCAGTCTCTCCTCGGTTTCCTACCTAAAAGTCCATTTGAATCCAAATTCTCAGGTGGTGTCTCTCAGCTGCCCAGCAGCACAGTGAGTACAGCACGAACGTTTGGCCTCTGCTCCCACAGCAGAAGAGCCAGGATTGAAAGCTGGTGCTGGACCTGTTCAGCACACAATCCCTTTTACATTGGTGCATTCATCGTTGCTTTCACTGCTCACTTTCATACAGGAAAAGCATTTGAATGGAATCAGTCCAGAGGCTGCTCTCTGCTGCGCAGCAACACAGTCAGCACAGAATGAACAGTGGCATCTGCTCACACGGCAGAAGGAGCAGCAGGGAAAGCTAGTGCTCTGCTTCTTCAGCACACAAGCAGCTTTGCAACGGGGTCACCATCATTGCAGTCTCTCCTCGGGTTCATACCTAAAAGTCCATTTGAATCCAAATTCTCAAGCGGTCTCAGCTGCCCAGCAGCACAGTGAGTACAGCACGAACGTTTGGCCTCTGCTCCCACAGCAGAAGAGCAAGGATCGAAAGCTGGTGCTGGACCTGTTCAGCACACAATCCCCTTTACATTGGTGCATCCATCGTTGCTTTCACTGCTAACACTCGTACAGGAAAAGCATTTGAATAGAATCAGTCCAGAGCCTGCTCCCTGCTGGCAGCAACACAGCACAGAATGAACAGGGGCATCTGCTCACACGGCAGAAGGACCAGCAGGGAAAGCTAGTGCTGTGTCTCTTCAGCACACAAGAAGCTTTGCAACGGGGTCACCATCATTGCAGTCTCTCCTCGGTTTCATACCTAAAAGTCCATTTGAATCCAAATTCTCAGGTGGTGTCTCTCAGCTGCCCAGCAGCACAGTTAGTACAGCACGAACGTTTGGCCTCTGCTCCCACAGCAGAAGAGCCAGGATTGAAAGCTGGTGCTGGACCTGTTCAGCACACAATCCCCTTTACATTGGTGCCTCCATCGTTGCTTTCACTGCTAACACTCGTACAGGAAAAGCATTTGAATAGAATCAGTCCAGAGCCTTCTCTCTGCAGCTTAGCAACACAGTCAGCACAGAATGAACAGTGGCATCTGCTCACACGGCAGAAGGAGCAGCAGGGAAAGCTAGTGCTCTGCTTCTTCAGCACACAAGCAGCTTTGCAACGGGGTCACCATCATTGCAGTCTCTCCTCGGCTTCATACCTAAAAGTCCATTTGAATCTGAATTCTCAGGTGGTGTCTCTCAGCTGCCCAGCAGCACAGTGAGTACAGCACGAACGTTTGGCTCTGCTCCAACAGCAGAAGAGCCAGGATTGAAGCTGGTGCTGGACCTGTTCAGCACACAATCCCTTTACATTGGTGCCTCCATCGTTGCTTTCACTGCTAACACTCATACAGGAAAAGCATTTGAATAGAATCCGTCCAGAGCCTGCTCCCTGCTGGCAGCAACACAGCACAGAATGAACAGTGGCATCTGCTCACACGGCAGAAGGAGCAGCAGGGAAAGCTAGTGCTCTGCTTCTTCAGCACACAAGCAGCTTTGCAACGGGGTCACCATCATTGCAGTCTCTCCTCGGTTTCATACCTAAAAGTCCATTTGAATCCAAATTCTCAGGTGGTGTCTCTCAGCTGCCCAGCAGCACAGTTAGTACAGCACGAACGTTTGGCCTCTGCTCCCACAGCAGAAGAGCCAGGATTGAAAGCTGGTGCTGGACCTGTTCAGCACACAATCCCTTTTACATTGGTGCATCCATCGTTGCTTTCACTGCTAACACTCGTACAGGAAAAGCATTTGAATAGAATCAGTCCAGAGCCTGCTCCCTGCTGGCAGCAACACAGCACAGAATGAACAGGGGCATCTGCTCACACGGCAGAAGGAGCAGCAGGGAAAGCTAGTGCTCTGCTTCTTCAGCACACAAGCAGCTTTGCAACGGGGTCACCATCATTGCAGTCTCTCCTCGGTTTCCTACCTAAAAGTCCATTTGAATCCAAATTCTCAGGTGGTGTCTCTCAGCTGCCCAGCAGCACAGTTAGTACAGCACGAACGTTTGGCCTCTGCTCCCACAGCAGAAGAGCAAGGATTGAAAGCTGGTGCTGGACCTGTTCAGCACACAATCACCTTTACATTGGTGCCTCCATCGTTGCTTTCACTGCTCACATTCATACAGGAAAAGCATTTGAATGGAATCAGTCCAGAGGCTGCTCTCTGCTGCGCAGAAACACAGTCAGCACAGAATGAACAGTGGCATCTGCTCACACGGCAGAAGGAGCAGCAGGGAAAGCTAGTGCTCTGCTTCTTCAGCACACAAGCAGCTTTGCAACGGGGTCACCATGATTGCAGTCTCTCCTCGGCTTCATACCTAAAAGTCCATTTGAATCCAAATTCTCAGGTGGTGTCGCTCAGCTGCCCAGCAGCACAGTGAGTACAGCACGAACGTTTGGCCTCTGCTCCCACAGCAGAAGAGCCAGTATTGAAAGCTGGTGCTGGACCTGTTCAGCACACAATCCCTTTTACATTGGTGCATCCATCGTTGCTTTCACTGCTAACACTCGTACAGGAAAAGCATTTGAATGGAATCAGTCCAGAGGCTGCTCTCTGCTGCGCAGCAACACAGTCAGCACAGAATGAACAGTGGCATCTGCTCACACGGCAGAAGGAGCAGCAGGGAAAGCTAGTGCTCTGCTTCTTCAGCACACAAGCAGCTTTGCAACGGGGTCACCATCATTGCAGTCTCTCCTCGGTTTCATACCTAAAAGTCCATTTGAATCCAAATTCTCAGGTTGGTGTCTCTCAGCTGCCCAGCAGCACAGTTAGTACAGCACGAACGTTTGGCCTCTGCTCCCCACAGCAGAAGAGCCAGGATTGAAAGCTGGTGATGGACCTCTTCAGCACACAATCCCTTTTACATTGGTGCATTCATCGTTGCTTTCACTGCTCACTTTCATACAGGAAAAGCATTTGAATAGAATCAGTCCAGAGGCTGCTCTCTGCTGCGCAGGAACACAGTCAGCACAGAATGAACAGTGACATCTGCTCACACGGCAGAAGGAGCAGCAGGAAAGCTAGTGCTCTGCTTCTTCAGCACACAAGCAGCTTTGCAACGGTGTCACCATCATTGCAGTCTCTCCTCGGTTTCATACCTAAAAGTCCATTTGAATCCAAATTCTCAGGTGCTGTCTCTCAGCTGCCCAGCCGCACAGTGAGTACAGCACGAACGTATGGCCTCTGCTCCCACAGCAGAAGAGCCAGGATTGAAAGCTGGTGCTGGACCTGTTCAGCACACAATCCCTTTTACATTGGTGCATCCATCGTTGCTTTCACTGCTAACACTCGTACAGGAAAAGCATTTGAATAGAATCAGTCCAGAGCCTGCTCCCTGCTGGCAGCAACACAGCACAGAATGAACAGTGGCATCTGCTCACACGGCAGAAGGACCAGCAGGGAAAGCAAGTGCTGTGTCTCTTCAGCACACAAGCAGCTTTGCAACGGGGTCACCATCATTGCAGTCTCTCCTCGGTTTCATACCTAAAAGTCCATTTGAATCCAAATTCTCAGGTGGTGTCTCTCAGCTGCCCAGCAGCACAGTTAGTACAGCACGAACGTTTGGCCTCTGCTCCCACAGCAGAAGAGCCAGGATTGAAAGCTGGTGCTGGACCTGTTCAGCACACAATCCCTTTTACATTGGTGCATCCATCGTTGCTTTCACTGCTAACACTCGTACAGGAAAAGCATTTGAATAGAATCAGTCCAGAGCCTGCTCCCTGCTGGCAGCAACACAGCACAGAATGAACAGGGGCATCTGCTCACACGGCAGAAGGACCAGCAGGGAAAGCTAGTGCTCTGCTTCTTCAGCACACAAGCAGCTTTGCAACGGGGTCACCATCATTGCAGTCTCTCCTCGGTTTCCTACCTAAAAGTCCATTTGAATCCAAATTCTCAGGTGGTGTCTCTCAGCTGCCCAGCAGCACAGTGAGTACAGCACGAACGTTTGGCCTCTGCTCCCACAGCAGAAGAGCAAGGATTGAAAGCTGGTGCTGGACCTGTTCAGCACACAATCCCCTTTACATTGGTGCATCCATCGTTGCTTTCACTGCTAACACTCGTACAGGAAAAGCATTTGAATAGAATCAGTCCAGAGCCTGCTCCCTGCTGGCAGCAACACAGCACAGAATGAACAGGGGCATCTGCTCACACGGCAGAAGGAGCAGCAGGGAAAGCTAGTGCTGTGTCTCTTCAGCACACAAGAAGCTTTGCAACGGGGTCACCATCATTGCAGTCTCTCCTCGGTTTCATACCTAAAAGTCCATTTGAATCCAAATTCTCAGGTGGTGTCTCTCAGCTGCCCAGCAGCACAGTGAGTACAGCACGAACGTTTGGCCTCTGCTCCCACAGCAGAAGAGCCAGGATTGAAAGCTGGTGCTGGACCTGTTCAGCACACAATCCCTTTTACATTGGTGCCTCCATCGTTGCTTTCACTGCTCACATTCATACAGGAAAAGCATTTGAATGGAATCAGTCCAGAGGCTGCTCTCTGCTGCGCAGCAACACAGTCAGCACAGAATGAACAGTGGCATCTGCTCACACGGCAGAAGGAGCAGCAGGGAAAGCTAGTGCTCTGCTTCTTCAGCACACAAGCAGCTTTGCAACGGGGTCACCATCATTGCAGTCTCTCCTCGGCTTCATACCTAAAAGTCCATTTGAATCCGAATTCTCAGGTGGTGTCGCTCAGCTGCCCAGCCGCACAGTGAGTACAGCACGAACGTTTGGCCTCTGCTCCACAGCAGAAGATCCAGGATTGAAAGCTGGTGCTGGACCTGTTCAGCACACAATCCCCTTTACATTGGTGCATCCATCGTTGCTTTCACTGCTAACAACTCGTACAGGAAAAGCATTTGAATAGAATCAGTCCAGAGCCTGCTCCCTGCTGGCAGCAACACAGCACAGCATGAACAGGGGCATCTGCTCACACGGCAGAAGGACCAGCAGGGAAAGCTAGTGCTGTGTCTCTTCAGCACACAAGAAGCTTTGCAACGGGGTCACCATCATTGCAGTCTCTCCTCGGTTTCATACCTAAAAGTCCATTTGAATCCAAATTCTCAGGTGGTGTCTCTCAGCTGCCCAGCAGCACAGTGAGTACAGCACGAACGTTTGGCCTCTGCTCCCACAGCAGAAGAGCCAGGATTGAAAGCTGGTGCTGGACCTGTTCAGCACACAATCCCTTTTACATTGGTGCCTCCATCGTTGCTTTCACTGCTCACATTCATACAGGAAAAGCATTTGAATGGAATCAGTCCAGAGGCTGCTCTCTGCTGCGCAGCAACACAGTCAGCACAGAATGAACAGTGGCCTCTGCTCACACGGCAGAAGGAGCAGCAGGGAAAGCTAGTGCTCTGCTTCTTCAGCACACAAGCAGCTTTGCAACGGGGTCACCATCATTGCAGTCTCTCCTCGGTTTCCTACCTAAAAGTCCATTTGAATCCAAATTCTCAGGTGGTGTCTCTCAGCTGCCCAGCAGCACAGTTATTACAGCACGAACGTTTGGCCTCTGCTCCCACAGCAGAAGAGCCAGGATTGAAAGCTGGTGCTGGACCTGTTCAGCACACAATCCCTTTTACATTGGTGCATTCATCGTTGCTTTCACTGCTAACACTCGTACAGGAAAAGCATTTGAATAGAATCAGTCCAGAGCCTGCTCCCTGCTGGCAGCAACGCAGCACAGAATGAACAGGGGCATCTGCTCACACGGCAGAAGGACCAGCAGGGAAAGCTAGTGCTGTGTCTCTTCAGCACACAAGCAGCTTTGCAACGGGGTCACCATCATTGCAGTCTCTCCTCGGTTTCATACCTAAAAGTCCATTTGAATCCAAATTCTCAGGTGGTGTCTCTCAGCTGCCCAGCAGCACAGTTAGTACAGCACGAACGTTTGGCCTCTGCTCCCACAGCAGAAGAGCCAGGATTGAAAGCTGGTGCTGGACCTGTTCAGCACACAATCCCTTTTACATTGGTGCATTCATCGTTGCTTTCACTGCTCACTTTCATACAGGAAAAGCATTTGAATGGAATCAGTCCAGAGGCTGCTCTCTGCTGCGCAGCAACACAGTCAGCACAGAATGAACAGTGGCATCTGCTCACACGGCAGAAGGAGCAGCAGGGAAAGCTAGTGCTCTGCTTCTTCAGCACACAAGCAGCTTTGAAACGGGGTCACCATCATTGCAGTCTCTCCTCGGTTTCATACCTAAAAGTCCATTTGAATCCAAATTCTCAGGTGGTGTCTCTCAGCTGCCCAGCAGCACAGTTAGTACAGCACGAACGTTTGGCCTCTGCTCCCACAGCAGAAGAGCCAGGATTGAAAGCTGGTGCTGGACCTGTTCAGCACACAATCCCTTTTACATTGGTGCAACCATCGTTGCTTTCACTGCTAACACTCGTACAGGAAAAGCATTTGAATAGAATCAGTCCAGAGCCTGCTCCCTGCTGGCAGCAACACAGCACAGAATGAACAGGGGCATCTGCTCACACGGCAGAAGGAGCAGCAGGGAAAGCTAGTGCTCTGCTTCTTCAGCACACAAGCAGCTTTGCAACGGGGTCACCATCATTGCAGTCTCTCCTCGGTTTCCTACCTAAAAGTCCATTTGAATCCAAATTCTCAGGTGGTGTCTCTCAGCTGCCCAGCAGCACAGTGAGTACAGCACGAACGTTTGGCCTCTGCTCCCACAGCAGAAGAGCCAGGATTGAAAGCTGGTGCTGGACCTGTTCAGCACACAATCACCTTTACATTGGTGCCTCCATCGTTGCTTTCACTGCTCACATTCATACAGGAAAAGCATTTGAATGGAATCAGTCCAGAGGCTGCTCTCTGCTGCGCAGCAACACAGTCAGCACAGAATGAACAGTGGCATCTGCTCACACGGCAGAAGGAGCAGCAGGGAAAGCTAGTGCTCTGCTTCTTCAGCACACAAGCAGCTTTGCAACGGGGTCACCATCATTGCAGTCTCTCCTCGGCTTCATACCTAAAAGTCCATTTGAATCCAAATTCTCAGGTGGTGTCGCTCAGCTGCCCAGCAGCACAGTGAGTACAGCACGAACGTTTGGCCTCTGCTCCCACAGCAGAAGAGCCAGGATTGAAAGCTGGTGCTGGACCTGTTCAGCACACAATCCCCTTTACATTGGTGCATCCATCGTTGCTTTCACTGCTAACACTCGTACAGGAAAAGCATTTGAATAGAATCAGTCCAGAGCCTGCTCTCTGCTGCGCAGCAACACAGTCAGCACAGAATGAACAGTGGCATCTGCTCACAGGGCAGAAGGAGTAGCAGGGAAAGCTAGTGCTCTGCTTCTTCAGCACACAAGCAGCTTTGCAACGGGGTCACCATCATTGCAGTCTCTCCTCGGTTTCATACCTAAAAGTCCATTTGAATCCAAATTCTCAGGTGGTGTCTCTCAGCTGCCCAGCAGCACAGTTAGTACAGCACGAACGTTTGGCCTCTGCTCCCACAGCAGAAGAGCCAGGATTGAAAGCTGGTGATGGACCTGTTCAGCACACAATCCCTTTTACATTGGTGCATTCATCGTTGCTTTCACTGCTCACTTTCATACAGGAAAAGCATTTGAATAGAATCAGTCCAGAGGCTGCTCTCTGCTGCGCAGGAACACAGTCAGCACAGAATGAACAGTGGCATCTGCTCACACGGCAGAAGGAGCAGCAGGGAAAGCTAGTGCTCTGCTTCTTCAGCACACAAGCAGCTTTGCAACGGTGTCACCATCATTGCAGTCTCTCCTCGGTTTCATACCTAAAAGTCCATTTGAATCCAAATTCTCAGGTGCTGTCTCTCAGCTGCCCAGCCGCACAGTGAGTACAGCACGAACGTATGGCCTCTGCTCCCACAGCAGAAGAGCCAGGATTGAAAGCTGGTGCTGGACCTGTTCAGCACACAATCCCTTTTACATTGGTGCATCCATCGTTGCTTTCACTGCTAACACTCGTACAGGAAAAGCATTTGAATAGAATCAGTCCAGAGCCTGCTCCCTGCTGGCAGCAACACAGCACAGAATGAACAGTGGCATCTGCTCACACGGCAGAAGGAGCAGCAGGGAAAGCAAGTGCTGTGTCTCTTCAGCACACAAGCAGCTTTGCAACGGGGTCACCATCATTGCAGTCTCTCCTCGGTTTCATACCTAAAAGTCCATTTGAATCCAAATTCTCAGGTGGTGTCTCTCAGCTGCCCAGCAGCACAGTTAGTACAGCACGAACGTTTGGCCTCTGCTCCCACAGCAGAAGAGCAAGGATTGAAAGCTGGTGCTGGACCTGTTCAGCACACAATCACCTTTACATTGGTGCCTCCATCGTTGCTTTCACTGCTCACATTCATACAGGAAAAGCATTTGAATGGAATCATTCCAGAGGCTGCTCTCTGCTGCGCAGCAACACAGTCAGCACAGAATGAACAGTGGCATCTGCTCACACGGCAGAAGGACCAGCAGGGAAAGCTAGTGCTCTGCTTCTTCAGCACACAAGCAGCTTTACAGCGGTGTCACCATCATTGCAGTCTCTCCTCGGTTTCATACCTAAAAGTCCATTTGAATCGAAATTCTCAAGCGGTCTCAGCTGCCCAGAAGCACAGTGAGTACAGCACGAACGTTTGGCCTCTGCTCCCACAGCAGAAGAGCAAGGATTGAAAGCTGGTGCTGGACCTGTTCAGCACACAATCCCCTTTACATTGGTGCATCCATCGTTGCTTTCACTGCTAACACTCGTACAGGAAAAGCATTTGAATAGAATCAGTCCAGAGCCTGCTCCCTGCTGGCAGCAACACAGCACAGAATGAACAGGGGCATCTGCTCACACGGCAGAAGGACCAGCAGGGAAAGCTAGTGCTGTGTCTCTTCAGCACACAAGAAGCTTTGCAACGGTGTCACCATCATTGCAGTCTCTCCTCGGTTTCATACCTAAAAGTCCATTTGAATCCAAATTCTCAGGTGGTGTCTCTCAGCTGCCCAGCAGCACAGTGAGTACAGCACGAACGTTTGGCCTCTGCTCCCACAGCAGAAGAGCCAGGATTGAAAGCTGGTGCTGGACCTGTTCAGCACACAATCCCTTTTACATTGGTGCCTCCATCGTTGCTTTCACTGCTCACATTCATACAGGAAAAGCATTTGAATGGAATCAGTCCAGAGGCTGCTCTCTGCTGCGCAGCAACACAGTCAGCACAGAATGAACAGTGGCATCTGCTCACACGGCAGAAGGAGCAGCAGGGAAAGCTAGTGCTCTGCTTCTTCAGCACACAAGCAGCTTTGCAACGGGGTCACCATCATTGCAGTCTCTCCTCGGCTTCATACCTAAAAGTCCATTTGAATCCGAATTCTCAGGTGGTGTCGCTCAGCTGCCCAGCCGCACAGTGAGTACAGCACGAACGTTTGGCCTCTGCTCCCACAGCAGAAGAGCCAGGATTGAAAGCTGGTGCTGGACCTGTTCAGCACACAATCCCCTTTACATTGGTGCATCCATCGTTGCTTTCACTGCTAACACTCGTACAGGAAAAGCATTTGAATAGAATCAGTCCAGAGCCTGCTCCCTGCTGGCAGCAACACAGCACAGAATGAACAGGGGCATCTGCTCACACGGCAGAAGGACCAGCAGGGAAAGCTAGTGCTGTGTCTCTTCAGCACACAAGAAGCTTTGCAACGGGGTCACCATCATTGCAGTCTCTCCTCGGTTTCATACCTAAAAGTCCATTTGAATCCAAATTCTCAGGTGGTGTCTCTCAGCTGCCCAGCAGCACAGTGAGTACAGCACGAACGTTTGGCCTCTGCTCCCACAGCAGAAGAGCCAGGATTGAAAGCTGGTGCTGGACCTGTTCAGCACACAATCCCTTTACATTGGTGCCTCCATCGTTGCTTTCACTGCTCACATTCATACAGGAAAAGCATTTGAATGGAATCAGTCCAGAGGCTGCTCTCTGCTGCGCAGCAACACAGTCAGCACAGAATGAACAGTGGCCTCTGCTCACACGGCAGAAGGAGCAGCAGGGAAAGCTAGTGCTCTGCTTCTTCAGCACACAAGCAGCTTTGCAACGGGGTCACCATCATTGCAGTCTCTCCTCGGTTTCCTACCTAAAAGTCCATTTGAATCCAAATTCTCAGGTGGTGTCTCTCAGCTGCCCAGCAGCACAGTTATTACAGCACGAACGTTTGGCCTCTGCTCCCACAGCAGAAGAGCCAGGATTGAAAGCTGGTGCTGGACCTGTTCAGCACACAATCCCTTTTACATTGGTGCATTCATCGTTGCTTTCACTGCTAACACTCGTCCAGGAAAAGCATTTGAATAGAATCAGTCCAGAGCCTGCTCCCTGCTGGCAGCAACGCAGCACAGAATGAACAGGGGCATCTGCTCACACGGCAGAAGGACCAGCAGGGAAAGCTAGTGCTGTGTCTCTTCAGCACACAAGCAGCTTTGCAACGGGGTCACCATCATTGCAGTCTCTCCTCGGTTTCATACCTAAAAGTCCATTTGAATCCAAATTCTCAGGTGGTGTCTCTCAGCTGCCCAGCAGCACAGTTAGTACAGCACGAACGTTTGGCCTCTGCTCCCACAGCAGAAGAGCCAGGATTGAAAGCTGGTGCTGGACCTGTTCAGCACACAATCCCTTTTACATTGGTGCATTCATCGTTGCTTTCACTGCTCACTTTCATACAGGAAAAGCATTTGAATGGAATCAGTCCAGAGGCTGCTCTCTGCTGCGCAGCAACACAGTCAGCACAGAATGAACAGTGGCATCTGCTCACACGGCAGAAGGAGCAGCAGGGAAAGCTAGTGCTCTGCTTCTTCAGCACACAAGCAGCTTTGAAACGGGGTCACCATCATTGCAGTCTCTCCTCGGTTTCATACCTAAAAGTCCATTTGAATCCAAATTCTCAGGTGGTGTCTCTCAGCTGCCCAGCAGCACAGTTAGTACAGCACGAACGTTTGGCCTCTGCTCCCACAGCAGAAGAGCCAGGATTGAAAGCTGGTGCTGGACCTGTTCAGCACACAATCCCTTTTACATTGGTGCAACCATCGTTGCTTTCACTGCTAACACTCGTACAGGAAAAGCATTTGAATAGAATCAGTCCAGAGCCTGCTCCCTGCTGGCAGCAACACAGCACAGAATGAACAGGGGCATCTGCTCACACGGCAGAAGGAGCAGCAGGGAAAGCTAGTGCTCTGCTTCTTCAGCACACAAGCAGCTTTGCAACGGGGTCACCATCATTGCAGTCTCTCCTCGGTTTCCTACCTAAAAGTCCATTTGAATCCAAATTCTCAGGTGGTGTCTCTCAGCTGCCCAGCAGCACAGTTAGTACAGCACGAACGTTTGGCCTCTGCTCCCACAGCAGAAGAGCCAGGATTGAAAGCTGGTGCTGGACCTGTTCAGCACACAATCACCTTTACATTGGTGCCTCCATCGTTGCTTTCACTGCTCACATTCATACAGGAAAAGCATTTGAATGGAATCATTCCAGAGGCTGCTCTCTGCTGCGCAGCAACACAGTCAGCACAGAATGAACAGTGGCATCTGCTCACACGGCAGAAGGACCAGCAGGGAAAGCTAGTGCTCTGCTTCTTCAGCACACAAGCAGCTTTACAGCGGTGTCACCATCATTGCAGTCTCTCCTCGGTTTCATACCTAAAAGTCCATTTGAATCGAAATTCTCAAGCGGTCTCAGCTGCCCAGAAGCACAGTGAGTACAGCACGAACGTTTGGCCTCTGCTCCCACAGCAGAAGAGCAAGGATTGAAAGCTGGTGCTGGACCTGTTCAGCACACAATCCCCTTTACATTGGTGCATCCATCGTTGCTTTCACTGCTAACACTCGTACAGGAAAAGCATTTGAATAGAATCAGTCCAGAGCCTGCTCCCTGCTGGCAGCAACACAGCACAGAATGAACAGGGGCATCTGCTCACACGGCAGAAGGACCAGCAGGGAAAGCTAGTGCTGTGTCTCTTCAGCACACAAGAAGCTTTGCAACGGTGTCACCATCATTGCAGTCTCTCCTCGGTTTCATACCTAAAAGTCCATTTGAATCCAAATTCTAAGGTGGTGTCTCTCAGCTGCCCAGCAGCACAGTGAGTACAGCACGAACGTTTGGCCTCTGCTCCCACAGCAGAAGAGCCAGGATTGAAAGCTGGTGCTGGACCTGTTCAGCACACAATCCCTTTTACATTGGTGCCTCCATCGTTGCTTTCACTGCTCACATTCATACAGGAAAAGCATTTGAATGGAATCAGTCCAGAGGCTGCTCTCTGCTGCGCAGCAACACAGTCAGCACAGAATGAACAGTGGCATCTGCTCACACGGCAGAAGGAGCAGCAGGGAAAGCTAGTGCTCTGCTTCTTCAGCACACAAGCAGCTTTGCAACGGGGTCACCATCATTGCAGTCTCTCCTCGGCTTCATACCTAAAAGTCCATTTGAATCCGAATTCTCAGGTGGTGTCGCTCAGCTGCCCAGCCGCACAGTGAGTACAGCACGAACGTTTGGCCTCTGCTCCCACAGCAGAAGAGCCAGGATTGAAAGCTGGTGCTGGACCTGTTCAGCACACAATCCCCTTTACATTG
Source organism: Pezoporus flaviventris (assembly GCF_033815535.1). Lineage (NCBI taxonomy): Eukaryota > Metazoa > Chordata > Aves > Psittaciformes > Psittacidae > Pezoporus > Pezoporus flaviventris. Next base: position 152,326 of record NW_026893073.1, read on the forward strand.
GTGCATCCATCGTTGCTTTCACTGCTAACACTCGTACAGGAAAAGCATTTGAATAGAATCAGTCCAGAGCCTGCTCCCTGCTGGCAGCAACACAGCACAGAATGAACAGGGGCATCTGCTCACACGGCAGAAGGACCAGCAGGGAAAGCTAGTGCTGTGTCTCTTCAGCACACAAGAAGCTTTGCAACGGGGTCACCATCATTGCAGTCTCTCCTCGGTTTCATACCTAAAAGTCCATTTGAATCCAAATTCTCAGGTGGTGTCTCTCAGCTGCCCAGCAGCACAGTTAGTACAGCACGAACGTTTGGCCTCTGCTCCCACAGCAGAAGAGCCAGGATTGAAAGCTGGTGCTGGACCTGTTCAGCACACAATCCCTTTTACATTGGTGCCTCCATCGTTGCTTTCACTGCTCACATTCATACAGGAAAAGCATTTGAATGGAATCAGTCCAGAGGCTGCTCTCTGCTGCGCAGCAACACAGTCAGCACAGAATGAACAGTGGCCTCTGCTCACACGGCAGAAGGAGCAGCAGGGAAAGCTAGTGCTCTGCTTCTTCAGCACACAAGCAGCTTTGCAACGGGGTCACCATCATTGCAGTCTCTCCTCGGTTTCCTACCTAAAAGTCCATTTGAATCCAAATTCTCAGGTGGTGTCTCTCAGCTGCCCAGCAGCACAGTTATTACAGCACGAACGTTTGGCCTCTGCTCCCACAGCAGAAGAGCCAGGATTGAAAGCTGGTGCTGGACCTGTTCAGCACACAATCCCTTTTACATTGGTGCATTCATCGTTGCTTTCACTGCTAACACTCGTCCAGGAAAAGCATTTGAATAGAATCAGTCCAGAGCCTGCTCCCTGCTGGCAGCAACGCAGCACAGAATGAACAGGGGCATCTGCTCACACGGCAGAAGGACCAGCAGGGAAAGCTAGTGCTGTGTCTCTTCAGCACACAAGCAGCTTTGCAACGGGGTCACCATCATTGCAGTCTCTCCTCGGTTTCATACCTAAAAGTCCATTTGAATCCAAATTCTCAGGTGGTGTCTCTCAGCTGCCCAGCAGCACAGTTAGTACAGCACGAACGTTTGGCCTCTGCTCCCACAGCAGAAGAGCCAGGATTGAAAGCTGGTGCTGGACCTGTTCAGCACACAATCCCTTTTACATTGGTGCATTCATCGTTGCTTTCACTGCTCACTTTCATACAGGAAAAGCATTTGAATGGAATCAGTCCAGAGGCTGCTCTCTGCTGCGCAGCAACACAGTCAGCACAGAATGAACAGTGGCATCTGCTCACACGGCAGAAGGAGCAGCAGGGAAAGCTAGTGCTCTGCTTCTTCAGCACACAAGCAGCTTTGAAACGGGGTCACCATCATTGCAGTCTCTCCTCGGTTTCATACCTAAAAGTCCATTTGAATCCAAATTCTCAGGTGGTGTCTCTCAGCTGCCCAGCAGCACAGTTAGTACAGCACGAACGTTTGGCCTCTGCTCCCACAGCAGAAGAGCCAGGATTGAAAGCTGGTGCTGGACCTGTTCAGCACACAATCCCTTTTACATTGGTGCAACCATCGTTGCTTTCACTGCTAACACTCGTACAGGAAAAGCATTTGAATAGAATCAGTCCAGAGCCTGCTCCCTGCTGGCAGCAACACAGCACAGAATGAACAGGGGCATCTGCTCACACGGCAGAAGGAGCAGCAGGGAAAGCTAGTGCTCTGCTTCTTCAGCACACAAGCAGCTTTGCAACGGGGTCACCATCATTGCAGTCTCTCCTCGGTTTCCTACCTAAAAGTCCATTTGAATCCAAATTCTCAGGTGGTGTCTCTCAGCTGCCCAGCAGCACAGTTAGTACAGCACGAACGTTTGGCCTCTGCTCCCACAGCAGAAGAGCCAGGATTGAAAGCTGGTGCTGGACCTGTTCAGCACACAATCACCTTTACATTGGTGCCTCCATCGTTGCTTTCACTGCTCACATTCATACAGGAAAAGCATTTGAATGGAATCAGTCCAGAGGCTGCTCTCTGCTGCGCAGCAACACAGTCAGCACAGAATGAACAGTGGCATCTGCTCACACGGCAGAAGGAGCAGCAGGGAAAGCTAGTGCTCTGCTTCTTCAGCACACAAGCAGCTTTGCAACGGGGTCACCATCATTGCAGTCTCTCCTCGGCTTCATACCTAAAAGTCCATTTGAATCCAAATTCTCAGGTGGTGTCGCTCAGCTGCCCAGCAGCACAGTGAGTACAGCACGAACGTTTGGCCTCTGCTCCCACAGCAGAAGAGCCAGTATTGAAAGCTGGTGCTGGACCTGTTCAGCACACAATCCCCTTTACATTGGTGCATCCATCGTTGCTTTCACTGCTAACACTCGTACAGGAAAAGCATTTGAATAGAATCAGTCCAGAGCCTGCTCTCTGCTGCGCAGCAACACAGTCAGCACAGAATGAACAGTGGCATCTGCTCACACGGCAGAAGGAGCAGCAGGGAAAGCTAGTGCTCTGCTTCTTCAGCACACAAGCAGCTTTGCAACGGGGTCACCATCATTGCAGTCTCTCCTCGGTTTCATACCTAAAAGTCCATTTGAATCCAAATTCTCAGGTGGTGTCTCTCAGCTGCCCAGCAGCACAGTTAGTACAGCACGAACGTTTGGCCTCTGCTCCCACAGCAGAAGAGCCAGGATTGAAAGCTGGTGATGGACCTGTTCAGCACACAATCCCTTTTACATTGGTGCATTCATCGTTGCTTTCACTGCTCACTTTCATACAGGAAAAGCATTTGAATAGAATCAGTCCAGAGGCTGCTCTCTGCTGCGCAGGAACACAGTCAGCACAGAATGAACAGTGGCATCTGCTCACACGGCAGAAGGAGCAGCAGGGAAAGCTAGTGCTCTGCTTCTTCAGCACACAAGCAGCTTTGCAACGGTGTCACCATCATTGCAGTCTCTCCTCGGTTTCATACCTAAAAGTCCATTTGAATCCAAATTCTCAGGTGCTGTCTCTCAGCTACCCAGCCGCACAGTGAGTACAGCACGAACGTATGGCCTCTGCTCCCACAGCAGAAGAGCCAGGATTGAAAGCTGGTGCTGGACCAGTTCAGCACACAATCCCTTTTACATTGGTGCATCCATCGTTGCTTTCACTGCTAACACTCGTACAGGAAAAGCATTTGAATAGAATCAGTCCAGAGCCTGCTCCCTGCTGGCAGCAACACAGCACAGAATGAACAGTGGCATCTGCTCACACGGCAGAAGGACCAGCAGGGAAAGCAAGTGCTGTGTCTCTTCAGCACACAAGCAGCTTTGCAACGGGGTCACCATCATTGCAGTCTCTCCTCGGTTTCATACCTAAAAGTCCATTTGAATCCAAATTCTCAGGTGGTGTCTCTCAGCTGCCCAGCAGCACAGTTAGTACAGCACGAACGTTTGGCCTCTGCTCCCACAGCAGAAGAGCAAGGATTGAAAGCTGGTGCTGGACCTGTTCAGCACACAATCACCTTTACATTGGTGCCTCCATCGTTGCTTTCACTGCTCACATTCATACAGGAAAAGCATTTGAATGGAATCATTCCAGAGGCTGCTCTCTGCTGCGCAGCAACACAGTCAGCACAGAATGAACAGTGGCATCTGCTCACACGGCAGAAGGACCAGCAGGGAAAGCTAGTGCTCTGCTTCTTCAGCACACAAGCAGCTTTACAGCGGTGTCACCATCATTGCAGTCTCTCCTCGGTTTCATACCTAAAAGTCCATTTGAATCGAAATTCTCAAGCGGTCTCAGCTGCCCAGAAGCACAGTGAGTACAGCACGAACGTTTGGCCTCTGCTCCCACAGCAGAAGAGCAAGGATTGAAAGCTGGTGCTGGACCTGTTCAGCACACAATCCCCTTTACATTGGTGCATCCATCGTTGCTTTCACTGCTAACACTCGTACAGGAAAAGCATTTGAATAGAATCAGTCCAGAGCCTGCTCCCTGCTGGCAGCAACACAGCACAGAATGAACAGGGGCATCTGCTCACACGGCAGAAGGACCAGCAGGGAAAGCTAGTGCTGTGTCTCTTCAGCACACAAGAAGCTTTGCAACGGTGTCACCATCATTGCAGTCTCTCCTCGGTTTCATACCTAAAAGTCCATTTGAATCCAAATTCTCAGGTGGTGTCTCTCAGCTGCCCAGCAGCACAGTGAGTACAGCACGAACGTTTGGCCTCTGCTCCCACAGCAGAAGAGCCAGGATTGAAAGCTGGTGCTGGACCTGTTCAGCACACAATCCCTTTTACATTGGTGCCTCCATCGTTGCTTTCACTGCTCACATTCATACAGGAAAAGCATTTGAATGGAATCAGTCCAGAGGCTGCTCTCTGCTGCGCAGCAACACAGTCAGCACAGAATGAACAGTGGCATCTGCTCACACGGCAGAAGGAGCAGCAGGGAAAGCTAGTGCTCTGCTTCTTCAGCACACAAGCAGCTTTGCAACGGGGTCACCATCATTGCAGTCTCTCCTCGGCTTCATACCTAAAAGTCCATTTGAATCCGAATTCTCAGGTGGTGTCGCTCAGCTGCCCAGCCGCACAGTGAGTACAGCACGAACGTTTGGCCTCTGCTCCCACAGCAGAAGAGCCAGGATTGAAAGCTGGTGCTGGACCTGTTCAGCACACAATCCCCTTTACATTGGTGCATCCATCGTTGCTTTCACTGCTAACACTCGTACAGGAAAAGCATTTGAATAGAATCAGTCCAGAGCCTGCTCCCTGCTGGCAGCAACACAGCACAGAATGAACAGGGGCATCTGCTCACACGGCAGAAGGACCAGCAGGGAAAGCTAGTGCTGTGTCTCTTCAGCACACAAGAAGCTTTGCAACGGGGTCACCATCATTGCAGTCTCTCCTCGGTTTCATACCTAAAAGTCCATTTGAATCCAAATTCTCAGGTGGTGTCTCTCAGCTGCCCAGCAGCACAGTGAGTACAGCACGAACGTTTGGCCTCTGCTCCCACAGCAGAAGAGCCAGGATTGAAAGCTGGTGCTGGACCTGTTCAGCACACAATCCCTTTTACATTGGTGCCTCCATCGTTGCTTTCACTGCTCACATTCATACAGGAAAAGCATTTGAATGGAATCAGTCCAGAGGCTGCTCTCTGCTGCGCAGCAACACAGTCAGCACAGAATGAACAGTGGCCTCTGCTCACACGGCAGAAGGAGCAGCAGGGAAAGCTAGTGCTCTGCTTCTTCAGCACACAAGCAGCTTTGCAACGGGGTCACCATCATTGCAGTCTCTCCTCGGTTTCCTACCTAAAAGTCCATTTGAATCCAAATTCTCAGGTGGTGTCTCTCAGCTGCCCAGCAGCACAGTTATTACAGCACGAACGTTTGGCCTCTGCTCCCACAGCAGAAGAGCCAGGATTGAAAGCTGGTGCTGGACCTGTTCAGCACACAATCCCTTTTACATTGGTGCATTCATCGTTGCTTTCACTGCTAACACTCGTACAGGAAAAGCATTTGAATAGAATCAGTCCAGAGCCTGCTCCCTGCTAGCGGCAACGCAGCACAGAATGAACAGGGGCATCTGCTCACACGGCAGAAGGACCAGCAGGGAAAGCTAGTGCTGTGTCTCTTCAGCACACAAGCAGCTTTGCAACGGGGTCACCATCATTGCAGTCTCTCCTCGGTTTCATACCTAAAAGTCCATTTGAATCCAAATTCTCAGGTGGTGTCTCTCAGCTGCCCA